>NC_056737.1:1474098327-1474173327 GCF_019279795.1 Protopterus annectens | reverse complement strand
AAACAGTGCAACAGCAAAAAAAGAAGTGGAAAAGCTACGAGTGAAGTTGCACTTCAATGGCAATAAGGATGATGAGTTAGAATTTTAAGATATTAAATGGCAGATTTTTATTAAATGTAGACATTTTTCCTAGTTTAAATGGTGTCATAAATTATACGAGTGTTTTTAAAAGAAATAAGAGTCAAAAGAGATGTAAGTAGGAGAATTGTGATGAGGTTTATGATAAAATAAGGTGAATACATTCCCAAGATCTGGAAAATGTCCTACATCACACTATTACATAAAGGTGTCATCTCTACTAACTTTTCCAATTACTGGCCTATTGCCATCTTATCTCCACTATCCAAAAGTCTAGAGAAATGTATCCATTCCCAACTCATGCCTTACTTAATTTCCAATAAACTTCTAACTAATTCCCAACATGTCTTTAGACCCACCCACAGTACCACTACAGCTCTTTTAAGCTTCATAAACTCTGTCAACCATTTCAAAAACAACGGCCATCTAGCCTCCTCCATTTTGCTTGACATGTCCAAAGCTTTCCATGCTGTCTCTCAACAGAAATGCCTCAATGAACTTTCATCCATTAAACTAAGCCACTCTGCCCTTACATGGTTAAACAATTACTTATCTGACGATCAGCAGTCTGCAAAATGGCAACATGAACTCTTTTCTATACTTCCTATCCCATTAGGCATCCCATAAGGATTCATTCTAGGTCCTCTCCTATTTTCCATCTTCACTAACAAGCTTTACACTGCCACCCACCAGGCCACTACAATACATTGATGACTCCACATGCATATGCACAGCCCCCTCTCTTTCTAAACTCCAAGAAATTACCCAAAAATCTTTTACAGAGATAGATTCTTGGCTTTCTGATGCTCAGTTAATCCTCAGTTCCAATAATACTAAACTTATGACTTTCTCGCACAACAAGACATCAGACCCCCTGTTCCCCTTCATGATACATTAATCCAGTA
This sequence comes from Protopterus annectens, assembly GCF_019279795.1. Taxonomy (NCBI): domain Eukaryota; kingdom Metazoa; phylum Chordata; order Ceratodontiformes; family Protopteridae; genus Protopterus; species Protopterus annectens. The sequence continues at coordinate 1,474,172,344 of NC_056737.1, read as the reverse complement.
ACACAAAAACTGAGCCTGTTTCTCACACTAAGCTTCTTGGTGTTACAATTGATAACAAGATGAGATCTGACATACACATTACCCTAACTATAAAAAAAGTTCACATTAAATTAGGATCTCTCTACAGAGTGAAAGCCTTCCTCAACAGCTCCGAAAGACAATCTATTGCCAGAACACACCCAGTCTCTACCCTTTTTTATGCCTCACCCATTCTTACTAAGCTGTAAAAAACATACCTGGCAAAACTAGATGCCTGCTATAATAAAATTGCCAGCTTTGCCACCAGTTCTCCAAATCATCCCATCTCTGTACTTCCCTATGCCAGCTAAAGTAGCTTGAGCTCCCTAATTACCTCACACACACCCAAATCACTATGGCCCATGGCATACTTTACCTCCCAGACAGGTGTCCTGCACTCTTCAATTTACTTCAACCCTAATCTAATAAAATACTACTTAGATATCCTGACAAATTTCTCTTATAAGTCTTAAAAGCAAACTTTTCTGGTAATTCTGTTTACTCCAACCAAATTGACAGAACATGGAACTCAATCCCCAAAACAAACTTACTACACCAAATCACCTATAGTTCAAATTTCTCCTCTAATTTCACCTATCTAATTCTTGGCTCTGCTCCTGTCTAATACCTGGCTGATTCCTTCCCCCTTCCTGTCATCTTTATAGGCTTTCCTTCACTACACCTCACTGCTGATCTTTACTCATTCAACCTGATAGGAGTCTCTCTTTCCCATCTAATTCCCCTCCTACATTCTCTATCTCTAGATCCCCTGTCTATTTCTCTATGCCTCATCCTTCTTCTCCTCTTTCTTTCTGAATGTCTCTACTTTATCTTACTCTAAGTTTTCTTCTCTCTTAGTTAACCATACCTGTCTTTAACTACTTCCCATCACCCTTCTCTTTTATAGTCAACTGCTCTGTCTATTCTTGAATATCTCTATTTATATGTTGTTACCATTGTATGTACCACTACTGTATGAGCTTAGGTATTGTATAATTTAATTGTAACAATCTTTATTCTTTATTCTGCTTCGGGCTTTCCCCCCCAGGCCTCCACAGAAAAAGGGCCTGTGCCCATTCAGACTTTCTCGGTCAACAAACAATAAATAAATAAACAAATAAATAATTCATATGGCTGTTTTAGGTGTGTATTAATAAATGTGTATTTTATTGCATATTTTATTCGGATGAAGATTTCAGTAAGGGTCGAAAGTGCTAAATACATTAAAAATTCTAAAAAGGTGTTGAGTTTAGGTACAGCACTCAGCACATAAGGTGTTATTTGTTGTTTTATTGCTTTGTTTTATTTATACTTTAAGAAGCTATGGATTCTTATGCATGTTGTTTGAGTAAAAAGGGCTGAGCAGGAATAAACAAATCACAAAGACAAGCTCAAGGATATGAGAAAGAGACACTATGATGGAAGAGAACATGCCTTTCCTAAGGGATGCCTTTCCCAAGGGAGATGTAGGCATGGAACAGAGATAGAAGTATAAGCAGAGAGAGAGAGAGAGAGAAAGGAGAGTTTTAAGGAGATGGGAGGATGGTGCAATGGATGTTTCAGGCAAGCCATAGGTGAACTAATGGACACATGAGGGAATAAGCAAAAAAGAAAGAAAGAAAGAAAGAAAGAAAGAAAGAAAGAAAGAAAGAAAGAAAGAAAGAAAGAAAGAAAGAAGCAATTAATAAATAAATGGAAGGAATGGAAAATGAAAAGCAGGTGCCTGTGGACAGTGCTAAATTTTTTTAAATATATCATATCCTTAGCTTATGGAAGACATCCCAGGGGACACAACATCAAAATATTACAAACAGTGGAATAAACTGACTTACGTCCAAGGGAGATGATGAATAATGCAAGCTATATATTCTTCATCACTACTTATTGATAAATAAGTAGTACAGTAAACATCTAATATCGCCAGTCTTAAGAAAGATCATCATCATCATCTTCTTTCGGTTGTTCCCGTTAGGGGTCATCATAGCGGATCATCTGTTTCCATTTCTTTCTGTCCTCTGCATCTTGCTCTGTCACACCAACCACCTGCATGTCCTCTCTCACCACATCCATAAACCTTATCTTAGGCCTTCCTCTTTTCCTGTTACCTGGTAGCTTTGCCCTTATCATCTTTTTCCCAATATACTCAGCATCCCTTCTCAGCACATGTCCAAACCAATGTAATCTTGCCTCTCTGGCTTTGTCTCCAAACCTTCCAACCTTTGCTGACCCTCTAATACTTATTCCTAATCCTGTCCACCCTCGTCACACCCACTGCAAATCTTAACATCTTTAACTCTGCCACATCCAGCTCAAACTCAAATGAAGTGAGAGTTTCCGGTCCAAAGTACCAATCTGTCAATGGAAAAATAACTTCAAAAAGATCAACACACTGCAGGTTCAGGTTAAGGCACTTTAATCTTGCAGCAAGGAGACAAAAACGTGCTAATACAGAGTTTGTCTAACTAGAATCAGGAAATGAAGCCATTCTTATACATTTCTTACAAGACATTGCCTACTAAGCTGACATAATAAATCACAAGTTCTTTCAATATTATTTCATAGCAGCTGTTTGTCCATGATTTTCTGCTGGCATATCAAGTTTACAAAAAAAAACTTCCTAAGAAAAACAACATGGCCTTGATGACCACCGGTCAGATACAACTTCTCATTATGCAATCTTACCATTCAAGGTACTATGGCTAATTCGAGCACAAAGCAAGTACAGATTGTAGTTCATTTCTTCAAGCAGTCTTTGTTCAACTGTATCTATCTTTTCTGCAGCTCATAACCCGAACAGAGCTGATCGTTCAAGTTCAGTAACATTATAGAAAACAGTATTGTTCTATTCATTATTTTCCTGACCTAGCAGATAATCACCTGCTTCTCAGTACATTTCCAAAAGGCATAAACATGAATTTTGCTGTACTAGCAAATACTAGGTCAGAGAGCGTCTTGCAGTTTCAGAAAGCATATTGCAGTTTGAAAATCATCTTGTAGTTTCATACAAAACTAAGCTGTACATAAAATAGAATGAAATGTGTTAACCCTTTTAGCTTCTAATAAGCACTAAACATATACATTAATACATATTTTTCTAACATTTCCCCCCTGTTAATACTTTTTATTCTATTTTCAAAAGCATAAACAGTTTGCTTTTTCTCCTAACCTCTTCTGTTCAGAATTTGCAGTTAAGAGAGTCATTCAGTTTAAACTTATGAAAGTGTTTCATTTTTCAACAGTTCTTCAATTTCAGTACTTTGATACAAAGTCTCAGAAATTGACATGTCTATAAAATCTTTAATTGATCTTTTCATGCAGGGAATACCACAACAAACACACACTCCTAATAGGAGTAATCCCACACAAATGGCAATCAGGATGTTCATTAGGATGCTACCCCACCCCCCAAACAAATTCTGGAAAAAATCCATCAGTGGGTTTGGGCCTGGTTTGGTCATGGCCTACACTTGCTGAATCACCTCAAGATGGTTGTTTATCTCATGCTGGTTGTCAGGAATATACGAACAGCACTCCTCTTTTATTAAAGCGCACGTACCACCTTTCACCACTAGGGTGAAGTCGAGAGCCATGCGGTTTTGAAGCACCACAGATCTCATAGTGTTCAGTTCATCAGTTACTAATTCGAGAGCAGAAAAAGTTGCATTGCTCATTACTTTGAGAAGTTTGGACAGTTTTCTCAGCTCCCAAATCGACTTCACTGCGCCATATGCAGGGACTATACCTGCCCATGATATAATAGTGTCACTCAAGTCCATGTGTGTCAGTTTATCTTTGTTTTTCACGGAGTTATGGCTTCTCCAGCCTGCTTCAATTCGTCCCATTGGATTCTCAGGTCTCGTGATTGGATTTTCAGGTTTCTTGGTGACCTCTCTGACATTTCAAATTTTTCCCTGAGGCAAAACTGCAGAGTGTCGTATGGCTGGAACCAAGTAACCCAAAAAATAACTGCCGGACCAATTCTCAGGTAACCATTTGTATGTCTTTTTCCCACACACAAAATAACAATTCTCTACTTTAGTATTAATATATACTTGCCCTGCATGAAACATTTTCTTATCAATGATAGATAGTTGTTTAAAAAGAACAGGATTATGTTGTACTTCATCAACCATTTTGCGCATTGATTCAAAATAGGAGTCATAGTTTGTATCACAAATATAACCTGTATTATTAGCTTTGGTATAACGCTTGTAAGGAACAGTCACATTACAATTGCTCCAACCCACCTGAACAGTATCATTTTTGTAAAAACATACAATTATGTTTTGTGTAACAGGCAGGTACAATGCTATTTTGTCTTGTGATTTCACAGTCGTAGTATCAAAAATCTAATTTTCCCAGGTCTCATTGACCCCTAGGTGGACAGCAGTCATTAACAATCCCCCGTATGATGTTGGTATAGCTGTGCAAATCCAGCAATTCAAAACATTAAAAGTTTCAGCATACACATATTTAATTGCTTGGTAAGTGTTAAAGTTCGGATGCCAGTCTATGAGTAATGCATCTCGTTTATTCAGTTCAGCTCGTGTGGCTGGAAAAAGGAAAGGCCACAGCAAAAAGATTAATGTTATCAGTATAGTTAACAGAATGATCATGCAATACTTCTGAGGTTGTTCTGTATTTCTATTTTCTCCATATCTGGTCATTTTGTTCTTGTGTAACAGTAACAAGTTTTTTGTCCAGTTCAAAGTTTTTAACCAATTTACAGTGTGTCAGATGAATCCAGGACGCTTGCTCTGCGATCTTGACTGCAGTGGGTGTTGACAGTAGCACTTGGTATGGCCCTTCCCACTTCGGTGACGTCCAATTGTTTTCTCTTGATGACTTTCACCCAGACCCACGTGTCTGGGACTACTGCTGCTTCCGATGGTCTGGTTTGTTCTTTATCTGAAACAGAATTTAACTGCAAAAGTTGTTTATCACTTAAAAGTCATCTCATATATTCTGCGAGTGAACTGTCAGCCTCCTGGTCTGCAGGCATGAGAGGTTTCCACTGAGGTATATAGTATGCCCTCCCAAATAATTTTTCAAAAGGAGTTAACCCCTTTGCATTCGGAACAGTTCTCAACAATGCCAGAGGCAGGCAGTACACCCAATTCTTTTGTGTCTCACTAATTAACTTCCTAAGTTTATTTTTCAAAACCCTATTATGTCTTTCTACTAGTCCTGTGGATTGTGGATGGCATGCCCAATGTTTTTTTTAAGGAAATTCCGGAATATCGGCTCAACTGTTATATAGGTTGATTTACAAAGTGTGTGCCATTGTCACTGTAGATCTTTTCCGGTATGCCAAATCTAGGAATAATTTCTTTGACAAGGACTTTTACAACAGTAGCTGCATCTGGATTTTTGGTCGGAAAAGCTTCCACCCATTTGGAAAACATATCTATAATGACAAGACAATACTTGTTATTTTCGCATTTGTTCAGTTCTATGAAATCCATACAGATAGTATGGAACGGGTATGGTGGTGCAGGGAAACTCCCTTGTTTAGGCTTCAACGCCCCTTGTGCATGATGCTTGTTACAAACATGGCATGCCGCACAAAATTTTTTTTGTGTAGTTTGTAAATCCATATGCTGTGAACACTCGATTCACTAACTGTACCATCCCCCCTGTTGAGACATGGCACTGCCCATGGCTCAACAAAGCTGCATATCTAAACAAGTTAGACGGCAATATTGGTTTTCCTTCTTTGGAGATGTACAGCCCTTTCTCAAGAATTGCTCCTTGTTTTATCCATTTCTGTTTTTCTACTTTCATAGTAAGTGTCTGCATTGTTTTCAATATTTCTAAATCTAAAATCTCAGAAGGTTGTAATTCCTCACTCAAAAGAAATATTTCTGAAACTGAAGCTGCCTGCTTTGCAGCTGTATCAACTCTCGCATTACCTTTTGAAATCCTATCCTGTTGCTTGGTATGAGCTAAACGTTTACAAATAGCTACTTTCTGAGGTAACTGAATAGATTCTAACAAATCTAAAATAAACTGCGCATGATTAATCGGTTTACCAGTAGATGTTATCATTCCTCTATTCTTCCACTGCTGCGCAAAAATGTGTACAGTAGAAAAAGCGTACTGGCTGTCAGTAAAAATGTTCACACATTTACCCTTTGCCAAGGTACATGCCCTTGTCAATGCAATCAATTCTGCTGCTTGTGCAGATAAGTTGTGTGGTAAAGACTTTGCTTCTAAAATCTCAGTATTAGAAACTACTGCATACCCCACTTGGTTCTGTCCTATAGGACCCCTTCTGCATGAGCTGTCCACGTAATATGTCACCTCGGCATCATCCAAGGGAACATCCATTAGATCTTTTCTAGGCAGTGTCTTTTGCTCAATCTCCTGCAGGCAGCTGTGTGGTGTGCCATCTGCAGGGGTCGGGAGCAAGGCAGACAGATTCAAAGTTGTACATCGTTCAATTGTCATATGAGGTTGGCTCAACAATATAGTCATACAGGAAAGATGTCTAGCAGGAGAAAGATATGCTATTTTTTCTTGCAGTAAAATAATCATGACTGCATGAGGCACTTTCAATGTGAGAGGGTGGAACAACACTACTGAGGCCGAAGCCTGTACTGCCATTGCAGCTGCGACTACTGCTTGTACACAGAGGGGCAGGGATTGCGCCACTGGGTCCAACTGTGAGGAATAGTAATCTATGGGGCGTTGCTTGTCCCCATGTTGCTGCGTTAACACTGATGTCATATAACCTTGCTTCAATCTACGGTTTGGAAAAAAAATTTATGATAGTTTGGTAATCCTAAAACTAATGAGAATGCTATCAATTATTTTAGTTTGCAGAAAGCTGATTCTACTTCTGGTGTCCATTGTAATAAATCTTGTGCTGCCATAGGCTTCTTGTATATCAGGTTGGTTAGTAGAGCAGACTCCAAGGCATAGTTTGGAATCCAACTATGACAGAAATTAGTCGTACCCAGGAAGGACATCATTTCCTTCTTGGTAGTCGGTTTGGGTGCTTGTAAAATTGCTATTTTCCTATCTTCATCTAATGTTCTGCCTTCTTTGGATATTACATATCCCAGGTATTTAACCTGCTTTCTCCAAAGCTGCAACTTGTTTTTGTTTACTTTATGTCCTTGAGTGGCTAGAAATTGTAGTAATGCTATGGTATCTTCTCTGCATTCTTGCTGGGTGGGGGCTGCCAGCAGGATGTCGTCTACACAAAGTAAAATCTGACTGCCTCTTGGTGGGCTAAATCCTGCCAAGTTGCTTGCCATCTCTTGTGCGAATATTGTTGGACTTTCACAATATCCCTGTGGTAGTCGTGTGCATGTATACCTTTTCCCCTGAAATGTAAATGCAAGCCAATGTTGGCTGTCAGGGTGTATTGGTATTGAAAAAAATGCATTGCTAATATCTACCACAGAAAAATACTTCTGTTGAGGCTTCAAATCATTCAATAGGGTGTGTGTGGATCTGGCACCGTAGGTGCTCTAGGTATTACTGCATCATTTACAGCTTGTAAATCTTGGACCACACGCCATTCTCCGTATGCTTTCCTGACAGGAAATAAGGGTGTGTTACATGGTGAATTGGGAGATTCTACCAGTACTCCTTCCTTAAGTAAAGCTGCTATTATAGGTTTGATTCCTACTTCTGCATCTTTCCTTAAGGGATACTGTCTCTTCTGTGGTCTAAATGCTGATTTTGGCGTGATAGTAACTGGCCCTGCTGTAGTAATTAGTCCTACATCTGATTTCCCTGTTGACCAGAGAGTTTCTGGTATGCTCCGTAAGGCATTTTCTTCCTCTTCTAGTAAGAGTGCTAATCAGCTGTCCTCGCTACACTGCAAGTGCACAGCTGGGTGTGTCTGTGTTATCCAATTTAACTTCTGCTTCTGTACTCCCTGTTCTGACAATTCTAACTCCGTCTGTTTTTCCCACTTTGTGACTTTTTCTCCTAGGTCTGCTCATTTCACATTCTTGTCCTTAGTCAAACTAACATGTGGTAATCGATTAGATTTATAGAGTGCAAAAAATTCCTGGGGCAATGAGCAGCTAACTACACTGTTCCCTTCTGTGTCCCAGTACAGATTACGTAATACGAATCTGTTTGCATGGTTTTTAAACAGTTCTTTCTCATATTCCTTATCAGGTCCTGGTGTGCTACAATAATACAAAGTACAGTGCAACAAATGCTGTTTATCAGTGTCAAGGGAGGGGGACTTACTGATGGCTATGTTCATCAGTTCTTCGGTTACTGCCCCTGGACCAGTTGTGACCAAGTCCTGGCTGTACCAATAAAATGTTTCACCCTCTGGTCGTGCCACAAAAGTATCCATTTGTCGCTGTGCTTCCATACCCTGCATGGTTGGAACTACTGCTATGCCAAATATCTGCATAAGATCTCTGCCCAAAAGGTTTACTGGGCATTTTTCAGAAACACAATTTTGCTTTTCTGCGTCATCCCTGAAACAGGGTCAGTTATTGCTATGTTATGGGAGAATGGCTCCTGATAATTAGCTGCTTTCACTAATATGTAATCAAATGATTCTGAATTTTCTGGTAGTTTGGAAGGATGTATCAGGGTCCATGATGCCCCTGAGTCACACAGGAATTTAACTTCCCTCCCCTCTACCAGAAGTTTAACTTCTGGTTTCGTGTCTGCTAAATAGAGCTCTAGGCTCAATAATGCTAAGTCTAAAATTTCACTTTCTTCACTATCTGCGATTTCTTGCACTTCCTCTATTTCTTCTATCACATTCTCTACTCCCTCTATCACATTTGCATTTGTCTTTTCTCGGTTACTCCCTTCTAGTGATTCTTGACTATCATATAGTCAGTCCTCACCCTCCTTATCTTGCATGGCTACCTTCTTGTTTTGCTTGCAATCCCTTGCTAAATGTCCCTTTTTTCTGCACTTAAAACATTCACCCTTTTTCTTTCTCTCTTCAAACTCCTCTGATCGCTTATCAGATTGTTTGTTTCCCTGGGCATTTTTCTTGCCCTTTTTCCCAGACTGTACTACATAAACTTCTGCTCCATCTTCTATGGAAAATACTTGGGCTTTCTTTTTCTTCTTACTGTTAAAATGCCTTTCGGCATGTCTAGCATATTCAAGTAGTGACTATAATCTACTTATACGATGGTCTGCCATGTGCTTTGTAATAAAGCTGCTTATAGGCAAAATACTGCCTTTTAAAAATGCATTCTTTAGATGCTGCTCATACGGGGAATCATGTGTTTGGTCTTCAGGAACCTGCATTCCACAATGGTTATTAAAACACTCTGATAATCTAGCATAATATCTGTCAACAGTTTCACCTTCTTATTGGATGCATTGATTAATGCAAGTCCAGTCTGTGTTAGGTTTCCACTTCTCAGAGATTCAGTCTGTTAGACCTTTCACTCTGTTATCCAGTTCTGCGTTGCTATGTGGGAGTGGCTTGTGTTCTGCGTCATGGGGATTCCAGTTGCCACTGATCATGTGCCAATCTGGACCTACAATTTGTCTAACTATTTTTTCTACTTCTTCTCCATTTAAATTATAACTTAACCTCATACCCTGTAAGTCTTCTAAGAATTTTCTAAAATTAACTTTTGGATGGGGATTTCCCTCTGTGGCTTTCCGGATGTCTTCTGGTGTCCACGGTCTATATACTAGGAGAGTTGAGTCCTGCCCTTCCTGTCCTGCCTGAGGATTTGGTACTTCTATGAGTGGACATATCTCTTCTTCACTCATAGCTCATGAATTTTTGTTCATTTGATATAACTCAGTATCCCCTCTTAAGTTACGTGTTCGAGACCTAGTCTCGACGGGATCTCTGACAAATGGTCTTGGCTTCGTGGAGACAGCTGGGTATAGTGGAGGTGGACCAGCTTGTCCACTCACTTCATATTCTGGTAAGGGAAGTGGAGGGGGTGGAGGGGCTGATGCTATTACCATATTATTGTCTTCTTTATCTAGAAACATAGCTTTTGAATTATTACTGTTTTGTTCCCTACGGTTTGCTTCCTCAATCCACCTGTGTGCCTGAGGAATGCTTAATTGACGTTGCTTTTTCACCTGACCTTTTGTGTCAGTTTTAAGCTGTTTGACGAGTTTAATAAGTGAGGATTTTTCTAATTTACCATAAAATTCATATTTATTAACCCATTTTGTATAGTACCTAACATTGTCGGCATGCTGTAATTGCATATATTTTGCATCTTCAGTTAACGGTGGATCTTGGGAACTTTTTGTGCACTTATTTCCCATATTGTTCTGACTGTTAAAATGTTATGTAACCCTTCTTATTTTCAAGTGGTACCACGATTTCTCTTTTTCACAATTTATCTAGAATAACTGCCTTACCTATTCTGTTTCCCTGATCTATGACAAGACTGCAATCTTCCTGTCCCTGACTAGTACAAGACAAATCTCCTGACAGATGATACAAATCAAGTCCCTGATCTAAAACAGAAAAAAAGGTAAATCTCACCTTACCTGAGCCTCCATGACTGATTGCCTGGTTTGAGGGAAAACCGTTAACTCGTCCTCCAGTCGCAGATCAGAACAGTGGCTGGCCTCTTTTGAATGACAATCCAGTCAGAGGTCTTTCAGAGCAGAAGAACCGATGTGGTCTCTTCCCCATATGGTTTCATGCCACCTGGCCCATCTGACCTGAGAGAGTTTCCGGTCCGAAGGACCAATCTGTCAAAGGAAAAACAACTTCAAAAAGATCAACACACGGCAGGTTCAGGTTAAGGCTAATCTTGCAGCAAGGAGACAAAAACGTGCTAATACAGAGTTTGTCTAACTAGAATTAGGAAGTGAAGCCATTTTTATACATTTCATACAAGACATTGCCTACTAAGCTGACGTAATAAATCACAAGTTCTTTCAATATTATTTCATAGCAGCTGTTTGTCCATGATTTTCTGCTGGCATATCAAGTTTACAAAAAAAAAAAAAAAAAACTTCCTAAGAAAAACAACGTAGCCTTGATGATCACCGGTCAGATACAACTTCTCACTATGCAATGTTACCATTCAAGGTACTATGGCTAATTCGAGCACAAAGCAAGTACAGATTGCAGTTCATTTCTTCAAGCAGTCTTTGTTCAACTGTATCTATCTTTTCTGCAGCTGTGTATGTTCTCATAACACGAACAGAGCTGATTGTTCAAGTTCAGTAACATTATAGAAAACAGTATTGTTCTATTCATTATTTTCCTGACCTAACAGATAATCACCTGCTTCTCAGTAAATTTCCAAAAGGCATAAACATGAATTTTGCTGTGCTAGCAAATACTAGGTCAGAGAGCGTCTTGCAGTTTCATAAAGCATATTGCAGTTTGAAAATCATCTTGTAGTTTCATACAAAACTGAGCTGTACATAAAATAGAATGAAATGTGTTAACCCTTTTAGCTTCTAATAAGCACTAAACATATACATTAATACATATTTTTCTAACAGTAATAATTGCTGAAGTAAAGACTTGAGGACATGCAAATGAATGTATGGAGGGATGTAGAAAGGGAAAGGTAAACAACAACACAGAGACAAATGTGAAATAAAGGAACAGTGGCATATATGAAATATAATAAAAAGTTGTAAAACTGCAAAACAAAAATGGACTATCAAATAAATCAAATAAATGAAGCAGGCATAGCAGTCTTATTAGCAACGGAGGGTCAGGGAGACTATTGAATGAAAATTATGTGGTATAAAAAAGATTGTGACATCAACACTGGGTTAGCATGCAATTTATCAGTGTGATGGACCATGAAAGGGAACAAAAGACAGTGTTAAAAGTGTCATGCCAAAGGCATTGTGATGCATATGCAAAAAGCAAAAGGCAGACATCTTGAGGCCAAGGATAGGTAGGAGGAGTTATGGGTAAAGGCAGCTAAAAGAGAACATAAATTTGAGCAAGGAGGATAGATCTGGAGACAAGCATATGCCTGATGGCAGTATATTGAAGAAGGAGAGGGGCTTAAGACATAATGCTGAAGAGCACTATTGGTCAGCTCTTCTTTGACTGAGGAGGCATCACAGGCTGTGTCCTTGTCCAGTTTGCAATCCTCTTTATCAGACAGAAATCTTTTTTAGGATATTAGCTTGTTTACAATCTCATTTTGTGGCACACTATCAAATACTTTTGCTAGATTCAGGTATGCAGCATAAACAGTATAACCATTGTCTACGGCCTGCATACACTTTTAAAAAAGTTCCCATGACTGAGGAGGTATGATCTGTCCTTAACTAATGTGAACTCTTGTGGGTCGAGCCTAATTAAATTCTTAATGCCTTGAGTTAAGATGTCAGTTATGATGCATTCCATGGTTTTGCAGATAAGACTATTAAGACTAGTGGGTCTGTCATTTCTTGGTCAATGTTGTGGCACCCCTTAAGAAGGGACATCACCATGACAGTGCACCACTGTTAGGGAACATAGCCAAGGCTTAGGTTGAGCAACTTATGAAGGGGGTCAACAAGCCTAACTTGACACTGTATATAACAAAATATGGTATGTTGTTGTGATCCACTGAATATTTCTAGCCTTGGGGAATACTTTAAGGACATTGTCATTGGAGATATAACTGGGGAAGGGACAATAGTTTCATGGAAGAAATTTGCAGCAAAAGTCTTAAGCAATGTGTTGACAATGTCATCAGGATTTGAGTAGGAGGTGCTATAAATAGACACATTTTATGCAGTGATGTGAACTATTCCTTAGCTGTCTAATCTAACTGAACAAGACCTTAAAATTATCCTTAACCTCAGAAGATCAACTATGTTCACAGAAGGTTTTTCTAGCATTAAATAGCTTCCTTCAATTTCTTGATGAATCCTTTTATATTCTCATTGAGATGATAGACTACCTTGTAAGAACAGAACCTAACAGTTTCTTTCATTGTTTTAAAGTTTATTTATATCTAGTGACTGCTGGGGAAATTTGCTATTTAATTTGGCTCTGTAAGTGGTACTGGTGGGGGTATCACTATCAATGCATTTATCCAAATAAACATAAAGATCTTTGGCATTAGTGACTGCATATCCCAGTTCCATTTTGGGGTTAGCAAGGGAGAATTCTGTGATTTAGTCATACAATTGTAAAAGGTAAGCTTTTTAAAGTTTGCAATCAAGCTGTGTATCAGAGTGGTGTGGGTAAAAAGGGCTTATGAAGGGTAAAGCTAACCAGTTCATGATCAAATGTAACTAAGGGACCAAACATTGGCAGAGAGCATGGTGGTGTAGAAATTGTAGGAACAAGGCCCAGGATATTGCTGATCCTGGTCGGGTTACAGACATTTTTTTCCATGGAATTCTTCTCCAGCCAGTCTAAGAAATGCTGTGCATACCCAATGTTAAAAGTATAAGTGCTCCAGTTTAAAGAGGTGTAGTTGATGTCACAGAGAATTAGAGATTAATCTCTAATGGTGCTTGTGATTAGCCTCTTTACCCTGGGGCAGTAACTAAGGAGTCTCAATCCTCATAGGTTTATAGGTAGGTACTAGGCTATCGGCCCAAGGGCCTATGTAAGCCTAGCCAACAAGGTTCCCTGGCTTACGCTTACCCAAAAAAGTTATTTTCCTGTGCCACTGTCGAGCAGAGACACAGAAGTGATCCCCAGGGTGTATTTCCTATTTCCCATCCACTCATCAAGATTTTTCTTGAAGAGTGCTAATGAAGAACTTTGCTTGACATAATTGAGTTGCCTGTTCCAGAGTATGGGAAGTCTCTGGGACAGGAATCTATCCCTCCAGCATGTCCTGTTTATCGTGGTGACAAGGTTTAGGTTCCTAGAGCGTGTAGCTCAGAGGGATTGGGATTTCTTTAGGTGTAGCATGTCCAACAGCTCTGGGTTTGACAGAGCTTTATATGTTAGACAGAGATCACCTCAGAGTAGGCGATATGCTACAGAGTAAAGCTGGAGTTTTTTGAGGCGGTCAGTGTAGGGCATTTGTTTAAGGCCAGTAATCCTCTTTGTGAGGTACTTCTGTGGCCTTTTCAGCTGCTGCAGATGTCTTGTGAGGTACATTCCAAAAGGGGCGTTGTACTCTATAATGGGTCTAATGAGTGTCGAGTAGAGGGGAACAATGACCTCTTTTTTTCCTGGATGAAAACACTTTTATGATGAGGTGTGCCATGTAGAAGGACTTCTGACTACTGTGGCAATGTGACTATCAAAGGAGAGACTACTGTCCACCTGGGCCCCAAGGTTTCTTATCATGCATTCGGTGTTAAGTAGATTGCTGCCTATGTGGTAGTTCATGCGTACAGAGTTTTTACCAAAGGGGATGACACTGCACTTTTTTGCATTGAGCTTGAGGCCATGGCTCTGACATCAGGCATCTGTCTCAGCAAGGCCCTTCTGTAGGATGTCCACATCATTTGGGGACTTGACTATGGCTCCTAGTTTGCAGTCATCTGCGAACTTCATTAGCCAGAGGCCTTCTGTGTTAGCCTGTACTTCAGAGAAGTAGATACTGAACAGGAGAGGTCCCAGAACGGAACCTTGGGGTACTCCACTTGTCACTGCTTTGAGGTCAGATTTGGAGTCTGCAACTTTTACAGTGTGGGTTCTGTCAGTGAACCAGTTGGCAACCCATCTTGTGATGTATGGGTTTATACCTAGTTTAGTGAGTTCAGCTATAATTCCAGAATGGGGGATGGTGTTGAAAGCCTTGGCGAGGTTAAGATAGGCTATGTGAACCACCTTACCCTCATCTACAGCTTTGGTGACTACCTCAAAGAAGTCGATCAGGTTCAGGAGGCATGATCTACCTTTCACAAACCCGAACTGGATGAGATCCAGAGTTTGGAGGTTACCAATGTCTTTGTTTATGAGTTCCATGATGATACGTTCCATTGCCTTGCAGACCAGGCTCATCAGGCTAATAGGTCGATAGTTCCCGGGATCAATGGTGGCTACCCCTTTGTGGAGTGGGATAACTGTTGCTGTGCACCATTCAGTGGGCACAAAGCCTGATGCAAAGCTATTATTGAACATGGTGCTTAAGTGGGGAGCCAGTTCATTCTGAATTTCGTGTAAAATGCAGCCTGGGATGTTGTCCGGTCCCATGGATGCTGTGTTTTTGGCTTTAGAGAGTGCAGCTTTTACCTCCGTAGTTGTGATTACAGGGACTCTGCATTCTTCCTGTATAGATATGGGCCCTTTAGTGGGTGAGTGGGGGTAAAGTTAGCACTGAACCTATCTGCCAGGATGTTGGCAATATCAGTTGGTTCTATAATTTTCGTGCCTTTGTGTTGTAACTCAGAGCAGATCTGGGTGTTGCCATTGAGATTCTTGATATAGCTATAGAATGCTTTGTGGTTGTCCTTAGAATTAGTGGTGATTTTGTTTTTGTAGCTAGCTTTGGAGGATCTTATAAGGGATATCAGCTTTTTACTGAGGCTGACCAGGGAGCTCCTCCACTCATGGGATTTTACTCTCTTTTGGAACAGTTTCTTCCTTCTGCTGTACAGTTTGTTTATGGCAGGGGACCACCAGATTGGCTTCCTTTTTTTGGAGGATAGCATCTTGGTTCTGTTTGGGATAGCATGATCCATGCACTCGTGTAAGTGCTCATAGAGTGCATTTGTGCAGGATTCAGCAATTGTAACTGTATTGTCCATATGCATGGTTACCATGTAGTTCACCACTTCTGTCTTAAGAAGCATGAAGTTGGTTTTGGAGAAATTTTTTACTGTGGTTTCCTTAATGGGGGGTGGGAGCGGGATGTGGATATCAAGCATGATTAGCTTATGGTCAGATCGGACCAACGAGGAGCTGACTTCAGGTGTGGAACACCGGTCACTTATATTGGTAATGACTAGGTCTAGGATATTCTTGCCCCTGGTGGAGGTGTGGATAAGTTGATCCAGGGCATTGGAGTTTATAAATTCCAAAAAGCATTGAGCTAAGGAGTTGGTACACGAGTAGTTTTCCCAGTTAATGGTGGGGTAGTTGAAGTCGCCCATTATTAGGGTGTTTGGTTGAACCCTAATATTTTCCAGTACATCAAGAAAAGAGGTGTGGGAATCCTGGGGCATGATGGAGATCTGTAGCAAGCTATAATTTGGATTACAGTTTTGCCCAGAGTTAGTTGCACTTAGATAACCTCAGATGCATTATGCTGAGCAACTAGCCTGGAGGTGTGGATATCCTTAATGAATATGGACACACCTCCGCTTTTGGTGTTCTGGTCCAGGTTACATGGGCGAAAAGTGTGGTATGAGTTATAGCCTGGTAGTGCAGGGGTGTTCTCTCGAGCCTTGAACCAGGTCTCAGACACTGCACAGATATTGATGTTCTCCATTTTAAGGAGTGCCTCGAGTGAGTGAGTGCATTTTGAGATTTAGACTTCTAGAATTGAGTAGCATTACCCTCAGTTTTTGCTTGCCTGTTCCTGTTATGGTGGTGAATTTGTTATTTGAACCTTGTCTAAAAAAGGCACTATAGGGGCAGCAAGAGCCTTAGCCAGTATCTGAAATCCCAGGGCCGACAGGTGCAGGCCATCTGTGGCAAAGCATCGTGGTCTGTCGACCATGTCATCCCAAGCAGACAGATACTGAATCCCCTTAGAATGACACCAAAAGCGTAGCCAATTGTTGAAGTCAATCATTTTGTCCTTGTACTACCGTATCATGCTGGACGATGGCAGAGTGCTACTCAGGGCTAGGGTCATACCTGCCTGGGCTACAAGATCGGAGAGCACTTCCATGTCTCTTTTCATATAGTCCAGGGAGGTATGTCTCAGGTCATTCACACCAACATGGACAATGACAGAGTCATATCTGTATGTGTTGTGGAGTGACACGAGTGCATGAATTATGTGGTGGATCCTGGCACCGGACAGGCAGCTGACACTAACCTTCTCCTTGTTTAGCCTGGTGAGTGGGACATCAGTGTGCCTGACTATAGAGTCATCTATAACTAGTGTATTGGGTACGTTGTTTTGCCTTATTGGCTGTGGTTAAGTGACACACTGAGTCTCTGGGCTAGTGTCATTTGGGTTGTGTTTGGGGATGGAGGTTGCTTGCGTTTCTGCTTGGGAGGTCTCTGTTGCTTAGACAGATTATTACTGATAGCCTCCGCAGATGTTTTTGTGTTACTATGTATGGATTTTGGTGTTGTAGATTTAGTGAGACTATGTGATGAGTGTGGTGTGGTGCAAATGTTTACCTTCTCCTCATGACTGTCAAGTTCAGTCTTGGTTGGAGAGAGCTTTACCTCCAGTTTGGCTAGATAAGTGCATCTTTCACAGGTTGTAGTGTTGGGTGGTAGGAGTAGAGGGTTGTCTGTGTACATGAGGCAATTTCTACATTGCCTCAAGATGCCCAGATTCATCAGATAGACAGGAGAGAACACTGGGAGCTGACCCTTGGACATGCCTGAATAAAAAAATATTTTCCTCTAGATAAGTGAGGAAAGTGAGTACAAGAGCTGTTTTTCTCTAAGCAAGTGAGAAAAGTAAGTACAAAAACTGTTTTCCTCTAGGTAATGAGGAAGATTGAGTGCTACAGTAATTAGTAGCTTATTTAGTGCTTACAAGTTCTGAACAAGTGCTGAGCATGAATAAGCAAATTTAAGTGCTAAAACTAAGAATCTGTATCTGCACTAGACAAGTTACAGGACAGAAACAAGTGAAAATGCAGGCTTTCGAATCAGAAAGTTGAGAGAGATGGAAGAGATTGCACAAACGGCCAATAACTACAATTTCTGGGCTAGAACCACTCCTTATGTGGTAGACAGGTTACCACACCCACTGATAAGCTAGAAGGCTTCCCTCCAACACAAAAAGGCTTGGGGGGTTCAGAAGCTTACATACAGTCCTGGATACAGCAAATCTGTATCTGGAACACTAGTTACAGGAAAGGTAGGAAACAGGCTTACAGTTATGTTTTATTTTATTTTTTTTTACAGAAAAGTAGCAAAAACAGTAGTAAAAACAATTCACATGCCATGCAAGCTAGCACACTTACTTGAGTATGTAGCAATATTAGACCAAACACAATTTAAAAAATGCAATTAAATTAAAAAGGACTAAAAGCAAGTGCAGAAAGAGTTTATTAGGTAGAATGTGGTAAAGAGATGGGGCTGGGGGAGTATCCCAGATCAAGTCTACAGTGGGGCGGGCAACTGCAAAAGCCACCAAATTTAAACTACAAGCCAAAAATAGGGAGGGTGTGTGGCACCAAACAGTTTCAACAGAGATCTAAGCAACAACTATCAGTACAAACTCTGAAACCAAAAAAATATACTCAGCTCTGTATGTTTGCAGATCAGTCTCACAGAACAGTGAGACAACAGTTTCAACAGAGATCTAAGCAACAATTACCAAACTCTATAACCAAAAAAAAAATATTCAGCTCTGTATATTTGAAGATAGTCTGGAAGGCACAGAACACAGGTTCCAGCAATTAAATGCAGGCTGTTACCAACAGGTCACATTAAGTGATCCTTGAGTTAGATAACACACAAGCTGTAAAAAACAGTTATACCAACTGAAGACATGGCAGAAAATGGGGGGAGGGTGTTTCAACAGAGATCTAAGCAACAAATAACAGTACAAACTCTGAAACCAAAACAATATACTCAGCTCTGTATATTTGCAGATCAATCATCAATCAAAAGCTCATCATTGTCTACAATAAGGGAATGTCACAAAAGCAGGGATAGACATACACAATTTCCCTTAAAGGTATGCCAGCAACAGGTTCCAAACCTGGGACAGCACTATATCATTCACTCTATGTCCTCAATGAGTCTCCACACTAACCACTGCAGAGCACTATGTCCCAGTCTAGATATCTGATATGCTCATTCTTAAATGCCTGATATTCACATATAAACACTCTCTTGAGAAAGACAGACCCAGATTTACCTGCTTTGTTTCTTTGCCCAGATTACAAAGCAATGGCTGCCACCAGTCAAACATAACAATGCCCTTCAAAAGGGGTGTTTGATTATATTGGATAAAATAGATATTGAAACAAATGGTTGCATGTATCCCTAGCAGTAATGTTTTTTGGAGTGACCCTGGAGTTATCATATTAAGCATAAACACTCTCAAGTTATTAAAAATATTCACTAAATAACCAGCCACAATGAGAGGTAGTAAAATATTTAATAATAAATAAAAGGATTTAAAGCATGTAAATACTGAATAACTGATTCCTGTAAACAACGGAGTTTCATGCACAGAAATATGAATATAATACTGTAGGATAGATATCACATTGATTCAGAAAACCTCTAACTAACTAACTATCGTTCGTTGACTATCTGAAGATTAGCTGTCCCTATCTAATCTAAATAATTCAGCAAGACAAGATTATACTCTTACTTCTACAAGGCAAGCTGGGGAATTATGTTCACACTCCATGTATTGATTGATGATTGATCTGCAAATATACAGAGTATGCAACCCCATGGGGTTGGGAGCTCATGGTATGAACCTATGAACCTATGCTGTTGTCTTTCCTCAGTGACTGGAACAACTATTCTGAAAACAACTGGACTACTACTGATGAACAGCTTTGATAAAGCAACATAATGAAAAACTGAACAACTGACTCATAACTTGCTTTTTATAGCAGAATTTTTTCCTTTAAAGTAACAGGAAGCTGCTATGAGAATTCTACTCTTTTATATCAGACTTTGAAAAGTAAACAAGCAGCTGCAGTGAAGATTAATTTCTCCAAGCCCTGGCACACAATGGCATTACATCTAGGTCAGCTGAATCTGGCATAACATACATTCAGAATTCTCTTTACAAAAAAAATGAACATTTGGTCAGCCAGAAGAACACTGTTTGACATTCAAACATCTTGCATAAATCAGAGTGATTATCAAAAGACATAAACTTTTTTACAAAATTATAGCTAGTCATGCTGGCATACGCAACACATGGTAATTTACAATTATTTACAATTATTTACAAAACTTCAGCCAGTTATGCTAGCACAGATAACAATATCTAATATCCTCACATTTCTTCCCCTATGAAGATTCAAGCTAATTTTTTTTCAAGTGACCCTGGAATATTGTCACTTGAGAAAAATGGGACTGCCTGAAAATGTATCAACCCACACCCTGTCTTGAGAATCCATCTGCATTGGCATTGCTGTAATCTGGACTGACTAACACATGGGGTCCTCCAAAGCCTTCTTCAAGCTTTTGGAATGCCTGCTCACAATTTGTGGTTCACACTACCTTATCAGGCTTGTTTTTCTTTGTTAGGTCAGTAAAGGGTACAGCTATTGTGCACAACTTTTCTATAGTAACCTGCTGTCCCTAGGAATGATGTTACCTGCATTTTGGTACCAGGGACAGGGCATGCCTAAATAACCTCTACTTTGGCAGACTCCGGTCTAATCTTACCACTTCCTACTCTGTCCTAGGTAGGAGGTCTATTCATACCCACCTGACACTTACTAGGCTTAATGGTCAACCCTGCCATTTTAAATCTACCTAAGACCTCCCTGACATGTTGTAGGCACCAGGAATAAATGTAAATGGCAGTATTATCCAAATAAGTGAGAGCATAGTCTCCTTCTCCTACTAAGATATGATCTAGTAAACTCAGGAAAGTTTCTGGGGCATTCTTCACCCCAAACGGCATCCTTGTAAACTCACATAATCCAAAATGTGTTTCAAAATCTGACCTCTCTCTAGCAATGGGAGTCAAGCTCACCTGCCAGTATCCCTTGTTCAGATCAATAGTGGTCAGATACTTAGCCCTCCCAGCTGTTCTAAAGCTTCATTTGTTCTAGGCATGGGGTACCCATCTAACTCTGTATAACTGTTTAACTTTCTGTAGTCTAAGAAGAATCCTACACTACCATCTTTATTCGGTATCAACACTACTGTGGAAGCCCAAGGACTACTGGACTCCTGGATTAGCCTCAGCTCCAACATCTCCTTTATCTTCTCCTTCAAAGTCTGTTTGCCTCTCTCAGGCACTCTATAAGGAGCTTGCTTAATAGGCCTTTGGGGTCTTGTATTCACAAGGTGCTGCACTAGGTGGGTGCACTCAGGTTTCCCAGTGAACATACCCCCAAACTCCTCTAACAATGTTCATATTACTTTAACCTGCATATGTAATAGCAGCTGAAATATTGATACCTCTCCCACAGAATTGTTAGTCTGAGCCTACTGAGAAGATAAATCACCAGATTTCCCTCAGAGATGAGACATGCTATCTACTACAAATGCTCAGCATCAGGGCCTCCTTATCATGATATGGTTTCATCATGTTAACATGGTACAACTTATGTCCCTGAATTCTGCCTGCCTTTTGGCACTGCTCACAGGTCCTGCAGTACCCTGCTACATCCTATGCAATCCCAGGCCAATAAAAGTTCAGCATAATGCATCTCTTAGGATGCCTTATGCCTATATGACCTGTAAAAGCAATGTGATGGGCTATGTCTAGAGGTTCCAGACAGGAGGTTCTGGGCATTACCAACTGCCGTACTAACTCACCCCAAGCCCTCCCTCAGGGGTCCAGTCTCTTTACAGTACCCCTTTTTGTCTGCAAAAGGAATGTCATGGTCTAGAAAAGAGAAAAGGTCTATGGCTAGATATGCAAGACAGTAGGCTCTGGGTCATACAAACTGCTGTATTACCTCACTCTCTAGCCCTCCCTTAGGAGTCCACTCTTTATACAGAAACCCTTTGTTACAGTATACATACTTCCCTTTTCCTTGAGCATCAGCTGCCTCCTTAGCTACCTCTCTCAAGCCTCATAAAGTAGGATCTGAAAGCTGAGTCTCTCTCAACTTTATCTTTGTAACCTCTCCCAGCTCCCCTTCCACAGAAAGCCTAGTACTTTCTGACAGCAGTGCCTCACTGTCAGCCTGGGCACTACCACTCACCTCTGTCCTTGCTGTCGCCATGTCCACACTAACACTAGTACCTACCCTCAGCTGTGGTTTACCTTCAAGCTCACTGCTACAAAGTAGCTTCCTCCCTGAATTAAGAATATCATCAACCCCCAACATCAGGCACAGGATCTGTCTGGGTCTCCCCCAGGCTACCAGACCTACATGCCTGTCTCCAAGCTTGACTGCATGTAACGGCATACATACAAGGTACTACATTATCAAAGTCATTCTCTATTAACACATCTGCAAGTATATCCTAAAACATACCTATTTGCTTGTTCCCCTTTCCACCCTCCCAGTTAAGATGAACCCTGGCTAAAGGTATTTAGAATAGGATCGCAACCAAAGCTCTGGCTGGGGTGGACTGCCCAAGCAAGTGCTCCTCCTTAACCACTGTAGGCCACACAATAGTTATATCAGAAGCTATGTCTGCCTTAGCAGTGGCCGGACTTCCATTGCCCAAGAGAGGATACAAATTTTGGTGATAGTCTGGCACCTCTGTTGTTTCCAGAGAACTTACCACTGGCATTCTGTCATTCCCACTTGCTGGCTCCCTCAACTTTTGTTTCTCATCTTGCTTCAATGGACATTTATATGTTCCATGGCCCCTCTGATTACATTTGAAATATGTAATCCCTGATCCTGACCATGTGCTTGAACTAGTGGCTTCCCCTGTTACTGGTGAACTCTGTTGGAGTGTTTTAGACTCTCCCCATTGGTTCCCTTATGTCCATGTGCAGCACTAGGCAACCCTTTCTTATGCAGTGGTGCCCTCTTGCTAAGTAGAGATCCCCTTTTCTCCCCTACTCATTTGCATAATTACACTCTCAGTCTGCCAACCAGATCCTTATGCCCTCAGGCAAAGTGCTGAGATCTTGGTCCCTCACCAAAAGGTTTGACAATCCTTCAAAAGTGGTGAACTGACACCTACTCATCCATCAGTGAAACTAGGTACTTATGTCAGCAATGTAATCACATACACTTTCATCTGCCTTGCCTCTATGTTCATACATTTTTTTTCTAACATTTCAGAGGTTAATTTAAAACAATCAAGTAAACATTGTTTACACTATCATAATTCAAACAATCAAAATCAGAAAGGCTAGCATTTGCAAAAAGAAAAATCTGTGGTATCCCTCAAAGTCTCATAAAACCCAGTATGCAACTATACTGGGTAAAAATAATTCCAACTTAGCAATTATAGCTATGGTTTTCAGCCTACTTAGGTGTTCACTTGCAGATTTATACACATGTTCATTAATATCATGATATTTATTCTGATAGATGTCTAGTGATAGATCATCTTGTTAGTTGATTCGATAGTCATTTTATTAGTGAGTTGGTTTCTAAATGATTCAAGTTTGGATTAGTAGGTTAGCCTTAATAAGCTGTTCTTATATTATATATTTTAATTTGTCTCTAGCTTTTTAGTTTCAATTCTAAGGTAGAGCAGTCTCAGTTTACACTATGGTGTTAAGGTGGAAGGGGGACTTAGTTAAAAGAGTGGGTTTAATGCTTTTATTTCTCTTAACAAAACCACTCTATGTAAACATTCACTTGTTCTAAATAGCCTGATTATACATACATTAATGAATGCCTTTAATACTTTTCATTATACTCAACTAGGATCGCTTATTTGTGTGTTTCAATAAAGGATATTCCATTTTAATTCAACTGTGGACTACCTATTATTTTATTATTTTGTAGTATGTATTTTACAGTTCAGTTTTTATCAGTGAACATGATGCATAACATATTTCTGCTTGGTTTATAGTTTAGCAATTGTATTAAAAGCTCTACCATGGACTAAGCAAGGTCAGGAACCATACCTAGAGCCATAGGTTCATAGCTCATAGGTGTTTACTAGGCTAATGACCACAAGGGACTTTTTTAATGCTGGCCATGCATCTCATACCTCTGACAAGTTCTAATACCCTTGATAAGTGTAAGCAGGGGACTGGGGCCTTGGTCAACATTATGTTCTTTGCATACTCTCTCATATATGTAAATAAAACTATCAAAGTCATCCCCCTCCCTGTACTGAGTAAAATGTTTTCTGATCTTTATGCCTTCTGGGGTTCAGTCATTCCCTTCCCCATTACCTCCATGACCCTGTCAAAGGGTTAGAAGCTCCTTTGGATGTTGTTGCTGCCTCTCATTTTCTTCCATTTCCAAATTTTGCAGTCTTTCCTCTGTTTCCAAATGTTTGGCTTCCCATTGCAATCTCTCTTTGGTCTCTAAAAGTAACAGATCATACTGACACTGCTTCTCATCAGCTTCCAATTTGACTCTCTTTAACTCCAGATGGATTTTAGGTCCTCTGCGGAAAAGGTGAACTGTCTTGTCTCGGAAGGATGCTTATCACCACTGCCAAACTGGATATCCTCCGAGTCGCTGGTCTTCTCTGCTGCTGTGACTAAGGCTGAGATTATTCCTTTCTTAGTCAAATTGCCATGCACCAGTCCTTTGGCTTTGCACACCTTGGCCAACTGGCTCCTGGTCAGCTTGTTATAATCCTTTGCTGTCATATTTGCCTGCTGTCTTTGACTAAACTGACTAAAAATGTATAAAACTGCTGTGACAATGAAACTCTGTATGTTTTCTTGTGGCTGTTGAGATTGCACACCTACCCACAGGCTACAAAAACTCAATTAAAATCCCATACCACTGGCACCAGTATATGATGAGCTCTCTTTACCCCGGGGCAGTAACTAAGGAGTCTCAATCCTCACCACTTCTTCAGTAAGGGAGTGTCACTAAAAACAGGGATAGAAATAAACAATTTCCCCTAAGAGTACACTGGGAATGGGTTCCAAACCAGGGACTGGACTATATGCTTCACTCCAGGTCCCCAAATGAGTCTCCACATAAACCAAGGTAGATCATTGTGTCCCAGTCTATGTAAATGACACACTCACTCTTAAATGTCTGATATTCACACATACACACTCTCTTGGGAAAGAATGACACAGATTTACCTGCTATGTTTCTTTGCCCAAATTACAAGGTAACAGCTGCCACCAGTCAAATACTACAATATCATTCAAAAGGGGTGTTCAATTATATTGGGTAAAATAGATATTGAAACAAATGGTAGCATGTATCCCAAGCAGTAAGGTTTTTTGGAGTAGCCCTGGTGTTATCATAATAAGCATAAACACTCTCAAGTTATTAAAATACTAACTAAATAACCAGCCACAATGAGATGTAGTAAAACATTTAATAATAAATAAAAGGATTTAAAACATGTAAATACTGAATAACTCATCCCAATAAACATCTGAGTTTCATACACAGGAAATATAAAAATAATACTGCAGGATAGATCTCACATTGATTTTAGAAAACCTCTTAACTATCTAGCTGTAGTTGCCTGACTACTTGAAGATTAACTGTCTGTATCTAATCTAATTATTTTAGCAAAGCAAAATTATGCTCTTACTTCTGCAAGGAAATTATGTCCCAACTCCAGGCTGTTGTCTGTCCTCAGCAACTGAAACAACTACTCTCCTGGAAACAACTGGACTACTACTGCTGAACAGCTCTGAAAAACAACCATTTAACAATGGCTGACTCAGAACCTGCCTTTTCAGTAGACTTTTTTCAAAAGTAACAGGAATCTGCCATGAGAATTCTACCCTCATACCAGACTTTGAAAAGTAAGCAAACAGCTGCAGTGAAGATTCTATTCTCCCAGCTCTGGCACACAATGACATCACATCTAGGTCAGTTGACCGTGGGACAGCATACATTCAGAATTCTATTTAGAAAGAACATGTACATTTGGTCAACAAGAAGAACACTGTCTGACATTCAAATATCTTTCATAAATCAGAATGATAATCAAAAGACATAAACTTATTTACAAAATTATAGCTAGTCATCCTGGCATATGTAACACAGGGTAATTTACAATTGTTTACAAAACTTTAGTCATTCATGTTAGCACAGATAACAATATCTAATATCCTCACAGTGCTGTTTTCTTCAAATGCCATGAATGCTGGGAGGTAAAAACAAGTATCCTTTCAGATTATATGATTAATAGTATATCCTTAATTTTCTAGGTGATAATATAATGCAATCTAATATGAAGACAGGCTCTCCATCTTAGCTGAAAGGTCAGGTTTTACCCCTTCCTTAATGGTTGCATGTTAGTAAGTTTGTAGTAGATGTTTTGTTTTTAAACAAGAAACTCCATTTTTGATGGGGTGTAGGTAGCCTGTAGACATGATGGCAGCTCGAGCCTTTTTTTTTCCTTCCCAGTAACAGCAATACATATACTCGAAAGAAAAGCTGAAGGGATCATATTATATTTACAGTCATTTATACACTACTGCAGGTGGTTTGTAACTTTTAAATAAGGTTAAGAAATCAAATACAGATACAGACGAAAAGCAACTCATCTTCTGTGAGAGACTTACCATTCTGATCAAGGACAAAGAGGTCTTGTATGCTATTGCAACTACAATGCAGGAAAAAGTTATTCAAGTTGAACCCAGACTGCTGCAAGTTAGAAGAGACAGTAGGAGAGTCAGACAAGATGGTACCAGCCAAGAAAATAAAGGAAGAAGAATTTGGTCTGTTTATTTCAGAGCTGTCTGCTGCAGAAAAAAAGTGTGGGCACCCAGAAGGTATCATACTTAAAGTCATTAATGAAGGGGGTGGGGGTTGCCGTGGTGGTTAAAGTGTTTGTCTCACATACCCAAGGTACATGGTTTGATTCTCACCTTTGATGGAAAACTGGCTATGCTTAAAATGGCTCACAAGGGCAATTCACCTAGTTCTTATTTATGAACTTATGAGGAATTAACAAAGATATGAGCAGGAAAATATAAAGGGCAGGTGTTTTTTCTGCAATGTAGCAACACCAGAACCAGACATTAAAGCCCCATGTCCAATTTCTCAATAAAAACGTATCAAGAAGACAGCCACTTGGAATCTGACTCACAAGTTAATACTTTGCTGTATTCTGGCTTACGTGGGTTATACCATTCATCAGATTCAAATATATCTATATAATATGACTTACCAGAGAAAGGAGCTTACAAGCTTGAGAAGGAAAAGCATTCCTCCAGTAAATAACTGAATATTATATATGTAAAACTACATATTTATGACTGCTTCAGTATACAAATGCCATAGGGTAATATTAATTCATGTGTTTTTTTTTAAACCTGCTTAATAAAGATACCACTCACTTCTATTTTTTTTTCTCCACAGCGTATATTAAATGTTGACTAGGTGGACAAGGAAATTACCAGGTAAGCGCCTCTCTGTCTTGTGGCATACAAACCAAAGCATAAAATGGCCACATATACCATCTTAGTAAAAACTACAAGAAAGATCTCTGGAAAGCTAAAGATTTAACTCTGGAATATATTAGGCCTTCTGTAGTGGATCTATGTTAAATCATCTTAAAACAGAAATATCAAAATGTAAAGTACTGAGCCAGCAAGATCAAACCTGTAAAACATCAAATACTGTGGTTCAATGGGATCTGGCTCTATTTCCACAGTACTGCGATCTTAGAGCTATGATGTATATAATTAGGGTGTGCAAGGTACGGGGAGGCTTTCCCCCTGCAAAGAAATACTTTTTGTTTGTTTGGTTTCAGTGTTTTGCCAGTTTGATCTTCTTGGCTCATTTTTTTATGTTTCAATATTTTCGTGTTACGATGATTTAACATAGATCCCCTGTAGTACAGGCCCATAGAATTTATGCAAATAAGACCTTAAGGAAACACCAGTATTTTAGCTATATGGCTTCTGATCGGCTGTGACTTTTTATAAAATTGGGCTTGTCTTTACTGGACTGAATGTATCAAAAACACTAAAAGAATCAAAAGCGGAAAGGCTTTAGCTTTGCTGAGTCTTTCTTGTAGTTTTCTACAAAATGGTCTACGTGAG
The DNA here is from genome assembly GCF_019279795.1 of Protopterus annectens. NCBI lineage: Eukaryota > Metazoa > Chordata > Ceratodontiformes > Protopteridae > Protopterus > Protopterus annectens. Next base: position 1,474,144,553 of record NC_056737.1, on the reverse strand, counting down.
ATATAAAATCTATGAGTGCAATTTGGTTCATGTAAAGTAGGAAAGGGACTGCCTCAGAGCATGACTTGCTCAAGAAATATGGGAGGCAAGTCTGTAGGCACTGAATATGTATGATTTTCTTTCTCTTTCTGAAGTATGTCCTCATCTTAGTCTGCTCAAGTCTGAAGGACTAAGGCATTATGAGCATTATGCCATGCCAGCATCATAATCAGTGAATAAATTGCTAAAGTTAAGTACAAATTTAATGCATGAGACAGTTTATGGCAAACTTCTTAATAAGCTAAATCAGACAATAATGAGTCATATTAAATGATGTGTCTCAATAGGTGTATAGCTGGACACTTTGTGTAGATTTCTTTTCTTGTTTTTGTTTTCACTTATTTCTTTTTTTAGTATCATTTTCTCCATGACGGTCTTTGAAGATATATTGAAGATCCTGTCTGATGTTAAGAAACAACAAGGGCCCAGGGAATCATTAATCATTTATAAGGTATATGTAATATACACTTTCAAAGGTATTAATTTATTATGTTAATTTAAAATGAAGTTAACTTTAACTTTTGTCAGTTGTTGCAGTCCTTACTGTTTTTGTTTTAAAACTGGTTCATACAATGTTTACTGTTTTTGCTTTCAAAGTGGTGTATTATTACCTTCACAGTTTATGGGTAGGACTTTATACAACAGAGTGCAGGTAAAATATGCCAAATGGGTTAATTGCACCATCTTAGGATATAGTTTTAGAATACTTGTGTTGTGGGGGGGGGGGGGATCAGGGATGGCAGATCAAAAACTCCCAAATTCTAGCTTGCAGACCAACTTAAGGAACTCAGTGGTAGAACATATTTAACCACAACTCAAACTCAAGCCCAAAGGTTAAAAATTATCTGGAACATTGTTCCAACTTTACATCCTAAATGAAGGGACAGCATTTTATAGTTCTTAAGGAGAGAAAAAATGAAAACAGACTTATCAGTAAAGATAATCCAGGTGTATTCATAGATTTTCATGAAGACATAAATGCATCAGCTTTAAAGGAAGGTAGCTAATATGGAAGGGTGCAATTCAAGGAAAGAAGGAGGTATTGTTGAACATATAAACCCCAAAATGGACTACAACGTTTTTTCATCTCTTCTTCCCCACCTGGTCCAGTAAGGTGGATAAAAACATATCCAAATTTTAGGAGAAGGTTTTAAAACTTCTCTAGATTAAACTAAGGCTAGATTATTTGCCAAGAAAGAATGCCCTGTTATCTTGTAGCAGTTGTTTCTGCATGGAATGAACCAGAACAGATGTGTGGATATCCAGATGTAAATGCATGAAAGAAAGATAGGATATATATTTGAAAAAGAAGAAAAGTTCCAAAAAGTAAGCTTTGTTTCTTTATGATGAAACTTATGGAAGTAAGAACGTTACTAATACTGAAATCCAATATGTTCATATTCCAGACTATGCTCCATTCTCCCTTGCAATTATACGTATAAAGGAAGATATATTGACTAAGGCATGGAAATTGAACTAATATACATGGTAGTCTTAGGAAAGAGGGGATAAGCGTAAATAGTTGATTAAGGAAATCCTAACAGATAACATGAAAGACAGGCACAGAATGTGTCCCACATTGTGGAATAGGGTCAAAACTGCAGTCAGAGCTAGGGTAATATCTGAAAAATGGATTTTCTGCAGAATTTATGCATAGTCAGATAGACTAAAGAAGCAAAAGCTAAAATAGTTGCAAAGTCAGATAAGACAAACATTAGGAAAGTAGATCTGCTCAAAGAAATAAAAGCTCTTAAATGCCAGATAAAGAGATTGATGACCTCTTGGGCTGAGGTGGAATTATTGAATAGAGTGTGTTTCTTTTGGGTAAAAGACAGTATTATTCCCAAGTACATTGCATGAGTTTTCAAATACAGAAAAGAGGAATAACATATCTAACAGATTAAGGATGTATAGGGCCAAATCAAGACTGTATCTGATCAATCACAGAATACTATAATAAATGCCTGTCAATATATCACTTATGGTTCAAAGAATGTAACACAGATTTTATACTCAGTAATGTACAACTTAAAAAACTTCTAAATTTAACACATATACAGCCTTTAGTCATGCATGTGCTGCCTTCTGACATTGGTCATGACTAGAAAAAGCGAATTCTGAGGATGTCTATTCTGATGGATAGATTAGATAGATAGATAGGTAGATAGATAGACAGATAGATAGAGAGACAGACAGACAGATAGATAGGAGGCAAAAAGAACTTTTTTTGTTTTCACAAACAAGATATTGGCAAACGGGAAGGGTTACATGAAATCATGTTTTACACACATGGATATAAACACATTTTTTAAGCATGTTGCATTCAGTTTGAGGCAATTTGAAGTACTACTAACACCTGGGCATGCAAACAGAGTCCAAGTTTTATTCTGGGAAATGCAAACTTAAAAGCGGTACCTCTGATGATTCTAGTACATTCCATCGAAGGTACATTTCACTGAAAGCCAAATAGTCAAAACAAATTTTCTGAAATTATACTTGGCTGAAAAAACATTTACCATTATAAATATTATATATATATATATATATATATATATATATATATATATATATATATATATATATATATATATATATATTTATCAGAAAAGGCTTTTTTTCAGGTGACTAGGCCCCCCTGCACCCCTCAGTTGGGTCTGTTCATCACCACAGTACTCAATTATATATACTAACTCCAAGGTCACACAACTGTGGAGAAAAGAGAAAATATCATCCACAGTGAATCAGTGATAGTGCACAATCACAACTGTCTACAAATCTGTGGAATAAACCTGACAGTGTATATTACCAGTACCCAAAAAGTCTTCTAAATTAGTACCCTAACAACTTCCATGCTCAGAACTGACAACAGAAATACCATTTCTTGATTTCTGATTAAATGGCTTTTCAGTTAAATGTGCTTTCTGTCATTTTTTTAACCATATAATGTTCAGCCAAATGTACCTTCGATGAAACATGCAACAAATGCCTTAGCTGAACTTAATTTGGCAGGTTCAGCAGATGGTTGGAGAAGGTCTACGAAGGAACAGCAGTGGACCAAAAGACAGTTAGTTACATGGGTGACATCCTAAAAGTCTCAGCAGTGGAATCTTAGACACAGCAGGATAAGATTTCCTATGAGGCCTAGCACCAGTCACAGGGAGTGTTCTTAATGTGTTATTTCCTGAGCAGCAGGAGGTTAATTATTCCATTTGCATGCAGTGTTTTAAGCCAGGAAATCATTTGCTACTTGAGAAGATTTCTTCCAAATCCTCTATTAAGAACATGAGTTGTATGAATTACAAAATCTCATAAAGATAAAATGCAATATTGCAAATGTATGAAAACTATTATTTCACTTGTCAAAAATGTAACCGGAATCTGACCACAGATTTAAGTCTGTATAATGCACACGGGACAGACCAGAGGTGTAATTAGGTGACTTGCTAGTCTGTTCTAGAACATTTGATGTACAACAGGAGTGGATAGTACACTGCTCTCTTATGATGCTGCAAAATATATGCAAATTATGCAGATAATATTTTCATAGTATTACAAAACATAAATCATAAATAAAGTTTTCCATGTTAGATGTCAAGTATGAGTAGCAAAATGGTTTGCCTTAATACTGTGTATAAGATGGCAGCCTTTATACTGTACCTCTGGATGCTTTCACGTTACACACCACATTTTAATGTGTTTTTTTTCTAATACTACTTCTGTGTGCTGTGCTGCCTTCACATGACACTGTGATACTCCATTTCTACATACTTCATGGAAATATTGAAACATGTTATCTTTTTTTACAATGCTTCATAGTTTCATAGTTTCATAGTATAGTACGAGGCTATCTGCCCTGGGGCATTTGTAAGCCTAGCCATAGTGATGTGGCTTTTGCCACCCCATGAAATGGTACAAAAATGTACAGAATAAATCTAGAATACTGTGCCTAGTAGTGACACAGTGAAGGTCCCCTTATATAATAGAATTAGTTTACTGTGCCCCTGTCTAGCAGTGACACAGATGTGACCCCTGGGGTAAACTTACGATCTCCCATCCACTCATCAAGATTTCTCTTGAAGAGAGTCAGTGAGGGGCTCTGCCTAATACGAACTGGGATCCTGTTCCAAAGCATGGGAAGCCTCTGGGTTATGAATCTATCCCTCCGGCATGTCCTATTCATACTTGTGCCGAGGTTTAAGTCTTTAGCTCTCGTGGTCCTGATGGATTTGGATTTTTTGAGGTGGAGCATGTCCATCAGATCCTGATTGGACATGGCCTTGTATGTCAGGCAGAGATCACCTCTGAGCAGGCGGTATGCTACTGAATAGAGCTGAAGTTTCTTTAGTCTGGCAGAATAAGACATATGTTGGAGACCCTTGATCCTTTTGGTGAGGTACTTTTGTGGTATCTCCAGCTGTTGCAAGTGCCGGGTGAGGTACATACCAAATGGGGCATTGTACTCAATCATGGGTCAGATGAGGGAGGAATATAGGGGTACAATGACATCCTTGGATCTGGATGTGAAACCCTTCATGATGAGGTGTGCAAGGTAGAATGTTTTTCTAACCACTTTGGCAACATGGGTGTCAAATGAGAGGTCACTGTCTATTTGGGTCCCTAGGTCTCTGATTACTTTTTCCGTACTCAGTGGGTTGCTGTCTATGTGATAATTTGTGGGTACTTTGTTTTTTCCAAAAGGGATGACTATACATTTTTTGGCATTTAGTTTAAGGCCGTGACTACAGCACCAGTTGTCCGTTTCAGTGAGGCCTTTTTGTAGGATGTGTATATCTGCTGATGTATCGACTATGGTGCCTAGTTTGCAGTCATCTGCAAACTTTGTCAGCACACAGCCCTCCCATGTTTGCTTTAACATCTGAGAAATAAATGCCGAACAAGAGGGGTCCCAGGACAGATCCCTGTGGGACACCACTTGTGACTGGCTTTGAGTCTGACATTGCTCCAGCGATTTTAATTTTATGGGTTCTGTCCTTTAGCCAGTTTGCAACCCATCTAGTGACATAAGGGTTTACTTTTAAGCTGTTTAGCTTATCTATGATGCCTGAGTGGGGTATTGTGTCGAAGGCCTTAGCCAAGTCCAGGTATGCTGTATGGACTGCTTTGCTCTCATCAATGGCTCTAGTGACTGTTTCAAAAAAGTCAACCAGGTTTAAAATGCAGGATCTGCCCTTTACAAAGCCGAACTGGGTGGGGTCAAGCGTCTGTAGGTCCCCTATGTCTCCGTTTATGAGTTCCATAATGATTCTTTCCATAGCTGTGCAGACCAGGCTAGTCAAGCTTATGGGGCGGTAGTTTCTAGGGTCTGTAGAGGCACCCCCCCTTGTGGAGTGGGACCACTGTTGCTGTACGCCAGTGTTCAGGTACATATCCCGAAGTAAGGCTAAGGTTAAATAGCATTTTTATGTGTGGGTTTAGCTCCTCTTGGAGTTCACATAACACGCACCCCGGGATACCGTCAGGTCCCATTGATGCTGTGTTTTTTGCTTTGTTTAGGGCGGTTCTCACTTGGACATCTGAGATGACAGGGAGATTACATTCAGCTGGGATAAGTATTTCTTCTTTTGGGGGTGAAGGAGGCGATAAATTTGCACTGAACCTGTCAGCCAGAATGTTAGCAATATCTGTGAGTTCAGTGTATTTTTTGTTGTTATGAACCAACTCTGAGCATATCTGAGGGTTTCTGCCCAGGTTTCTAACATAGCTGAAGAAGGCTTTGTGGTTATCTTTAGTGTCCTTAGCGATTTTTCTCTCAAAGTTTGCCTTGGATGTTTTTATGAGATCTCACTAGTGAGGGGTATACTTCTGGTGTGGAGCATTTTGTCCCCATGTTTGTGATGATCAGGTCTAGTATATTATCTCCCCTAGTGGGAGAGGTGACTAGTTGTTCCAGTGCATTTGAATTTATGAATTCCAGAAACCTTTGGGCTAGGGTATTAGGGCTAGAATAATGTACCCAATCTATGTTTGGGTAGTTGAAGTCTCCCAGTATGATGGTATTTTGTGATACATTCATATCCTCCAATGTCTTCAGGAAGGCTGAGTGGGGTTCTTGAGATTGGGAGGGTGGTCTGTAACATGCTACCAGTTGTATAGCAGTTTTGCCTATGGTTAGTTGCACCTGTATGGTCTCTGATGCTTCATGTGTTGCTACTAACCTGGAGGTGTGGGTGTCCTTTATGAATATGGACACTCCCCTCCTTTGTGATTCGCCCGGGTTTTGGGGCCGAAAAGCATGATATGAGGTATAGCCTGGTAGTGCTGGGGTGCTCTCAGGAGCCTTGAACCAGGTTTCAGTTACTGCACAGACGTCAATGTTCTCCATGCTGAGGAGTGCATCAAGTGCCTGCATCTTGAGATCTAGACTTCTGGCATTGAGCAGCATTACCCTTAGTTTTTTTCATTTTTGTTTTCTAAGGAGGTGGGTTTGTCTTTTGAGCCTTGCCTAAAAAGGCACTATGGGGGTGGCAAGAGCCTTAGCCAATATCCGGAAGCCCAGTGGTGACAGGTGTAAGCCATCCCTTGCGAAGCAGCGTGGCTTGTCCAACATACCATCCCAGGCAGACAGACATTGGATCCCCTTAGAATGACACCAGTACTTGAGCCAATTGTTAAAGCTGATCATCTTGTCTTTGTATTGTGGTATCATTCTTGGTGAGGGCAAGATGCTGCTCAGGGTCAGGGTCATACCAGCCTGGGCTACATAATCGGAGAGCTTCTCTATGTCTCTTTTCATGTAGTCCAGGGAGGTATATCTCAGGTCATTCACACCAGCATGGACAATAACAGAGTCATATTTGTACTTTCATTTGGAGTGACCTGAGTGCGTGTGTTATGTGGCGGATCCTAGCTCCCGATAGACAGCTCGCAGTCACCTTCTCCTTGTTCAGCCTGGTAAGTGGGACATCAGTGTGTCTGACTATGGAGTCACCTATTACTAGTGTATCAGGCAAGATGTTTGGCCTTAAGGGCTGCGATTGGTCGACACACTGATTTATTGAAGTATGTGTTGCATGTGTTTTGTTTTGAGGTGGTGGATTTTTGGATGTCTGCTTTGGGAGCTTATGTTGTTTTGGTAAGTTTTTTTATTAGAGCCTCCGAGTATGTCTTTGTGTTTTTATGTGTTTGGTTTGCAGTTGTGGTAGGTCTATGTGGGACTGGGATTGTTGTGTGTGTGGTTGCCATCTCCTCCTGTCTGGTCATGCCAGCCCTGAGTTGAGAGTTCAGCCTCCAGTTTGGCTATATAGTTGCATCTCTCACATGTATTTGTGTTTGTTGGGAGGAGGAGAGTGTTGTCTGTGTACATGAGACAACTGTAGCATTGTCTCAAGATGCCCAGATTGACCAGCTGAACTGGAGATGATGCCAGTAATCTACCACTCGACATGCTAGAACAGTATAAGGGAGTGGTATACCTTTAAGGGAAGTGGGTATTCACAGGGGTGGTAAGTAGATGTAGTGCTTTACTTAGTACAAGAGTGCTTACTTAGTAGAGAAGTATTGAGAACAAGTGCTAGGCTTATAATACAGTGAGTAGTCTGGTTATACTAAGAGTAGAGCTTCCTTAAGGGAAAATTTGAAGAACAGACTTGGCGGAGCCAGAAAAAGTTTAACCTTGTTTAACTGGCGCTGCGCAATGCGTATGACCGTGCAAAGCCGTGCAAACGCGGATTTTAAACAGTGAACTACAAAAGAGCTGGAAATGGTCCCAAACAACCAATTACTACAGCTTCTTGTGCTGAGGTCACTTCCCCCAAGGACAGGTAGGCTGCTCAAGGCTCCCCACTCCCACTGGTGAGCAAAGAAACTTCCTTCTATCCAAGTAAGGTAATGGACAACACAGGAACTACACCACAGCCCAGAATACAGCAATGCCTGTAAACTGGTCTAAACTAGTCGAGGAAGGTGGGAAAACAAGGATTATTTTTTTGTTTTTTGTTTTTGGTAGAAACACACAGGAAATGCAAAAACAGTGATAAATTAGTTATACAGGCTAGCACACTTTAGTGGGCAGCCTCCACAGTTAAATTAAATAAACAAACAAGCAAACTTTCAATCAAATTCGACTAAAATGTAACTTTAAGTGCAGATTTTAAAATAATGCAGCAATCAGTTAAAAAACAGTTCAGGCTAGTTCAAGGTAAGCTACAGAAGCTATTTCAAGTGAAAAAAAAGCAAAGATACTTAAATCCAGAAGGTAGTCACTTTTCTGAGTTCCCTGCTGCTAGGACCACTCTCTCTTTAATAACTCTAGCCCTGTGTATCTCAAACTAACATTTTTACAATTATTTTGAAGCAAATCATGATAGCCTGTAGATGCACCTTGCTCTAAATGCATAACCTACCATTCATTAGATAGTATCCTCGTTATTAATAATGCTTTTTACCAAAACATGCTTACATCTGTTGTTCTGCTCGTCTTTCCTAAGTGTGTGTGAAGTTATTTTTCTTTGAACAGTGATTACTTGCATAGCCACCCCAACAGTATGAGTATGGCATTCCACATTTACTTAATTAATGCAAATATGTAAAATATTAACATTTTTTTATCATTTGTAAAAAAATAATTCATTAACTCAAGCATTAAACATCCCAATGATGTTTTCACTGTGGCTACCTAGCATATACTGCCAGCTTGCAAATGCTGCCTTGCTTAAAACACATTACCTAATATTCAAGAATAATAGTTTCATTATTAGAATAATTTTAATATTAACAGAGTGCTATGTTTCTCAAATAGCCATATTAAAGTGTTTATCTTACCTGAATGTGCTTAGTATCTTTCTGTTTGCATAGATACTCAAATATAATAATCTCTCTCTGTAATATTTACTTATAAAGGCAAGTATTATAATTTTCAGAATGCTTTCCAAATGTACTTCAAAGATATAAGCACTGTACATACCATAGTAATGTCTTCACTATGGCTACATACCATATCCTCACATTATGCATACGCCACCTTGTTTCTTAATACCTGACCTGCTCTTCATGAGATATTAGTCTCAATAGTAAAACAATTTTAGTATTAATGCAGTGTGTTTCCAATAAAGGCTTTCATTTCATCTTGTGTTTCTCTTATCCAAGTCTGTTAAATATCCTTTACTCTACCCCCACAACATTCATACTCTCCCTACTGGCATGACAGTATCACAATCCATTTTTTTACTTATCAATTCAAATGTGGCAAATGAGTCACATTTTTCACAAACATTTGCAGGAACACTTCTAATACTTAATCTCTCCTTTTTCACTGTGAATATGCAACTTATCCTGTCTGCTTACAAATACCATATTGCTTCCTAATGCACAACTGCTGTTCGTGAGCTATGTCTCAGCATTAGAATAATATTAAAAGCAATCCAGCACAATTTCTCTTATCCAGGAGTGTTTCACATCATTTTGTACCATCCTTTATTTGCAGAGACACCCCTCAAAATGACAGACCACACTGTATGTTTGGGCATTTTACAGAAAATATGATAATTCATTAATTTTAGAAAAGATCAAAACCATAAGCTTCTGATACTTTATATTCCATAGATCTGTAATCACTTTCTTCACTCAATGCATGCAGGTTGTGTGAATCTCAGTACATATCTTTCTATCTATCTGTCTATCTATCTATCTATCTATCTATCTATCTATCTATCTATCTATCTATCTACTGTATATAGAAAGATCTGAATGGAGAGATGATAAAGGAGAGTAGTATTGCTGGAATTGAATTCATCCTCAAATCTTGATGAGTTCCTTCATGAGGCACACCCTATTTTTCACAAAATCTTATCAAGACAACACTGATATACAGACTGTAGTTTATATAACATATATTGTGGATAGAAGTAAGTTAAAAAATAAAAAAGATGGCTGGGTGCACAAGACACAGGATAAAAAAGTGGCCAATTCTGGTAAGTGCAGTAGTGCCAGGACTGGAAGAAATTGACAGTGTAGATACGGAGACATTCTTACAATGGGGCTAGACCAGGCCAAGAGTGATGATGGCCACCGCCTGTTGTAGAAGGAAGTATCAGTCCACAAAAATCACAAAAACTGATAGGCCAAAAAAAGAGTCATCCAGATGATAGAGTGGACTATTGAGGATAAGAAAGAAATTATGTATTGTTACTAACATGCAAGAAGCCCAGAATTTCCAGACAGAAGATATACAAAAAGATTAAGAGAGAAAATAGAGGGAAGAAAAACAATAATACAGAATAATAAGAATACAACAGATCCATGAAAAACATTATATAGATCAAGAAACCTTGAGCCATTTAAAAAAAGAGACTAAGGAAGTGCAAAAATATAAACAACAAAATCTAGAGACTTTTGAAAGGTATAAAAAAGAAATATGGACTTCCAGAAAAAAGAGAGATCTGATATGGTGCAATATTTATGCAAAGGAGAAAGCCAAATTAATCAATACAAAAAGCCAGCTCCAAAGATATTTGAAGAGAAATACAGACAAAGGCATCCAGATATGGAAAATTTCACAATAAAACAATAAGCTCACAAAAATAGGATGTAGAACAGAAGAATGGTCAAGTAGAAGTTAAAAAATAGAAGCTGAAGTTTTGGTATACTTGCAAAGTGAAGAATTTAGTGTAGTAAGTCTAACAAAGTTTATATCATAGCATGATAGAACAAAGAGTCTCCAAAAGTGGAAACAGGAGGAGCAGGAGACATTTGGAGAAGAAATAGAAAAGGAAATATGGACATGGGAAAGAAAAAAAAATGTTATAATATGGTAAAATATTTATGCAAATGCAAAATCAAAACTAATCAGTACAAAAAGAGCAGTACCAAAAATATTTGAGGAGAAATACAGGAAATGGCATCTCAACATGGAACATTTTATAATACAAAAAATAAGAAAACAAAGGGGAAAACTAGAAAAGAGAATTAGAAATGGAGAAATTAAAGAAAGAAAGTGAGGTTATAAATTACCTGTGAAGTGAAGGATTTAGTGTAGAAAATGTAACTCAGATAACATCACAACAAGATAGAGCAATGGACACCCAAATTAAGGAGAAACAAGTGAAGCAGGAAACATTTATCAGTTGCCATATGAATATACTTTAGACCCTTCATAGGAAACCAGGGCAAACATTCAGTTGGAGTTGGACAGCAAGAAAAGGAACAGGAAACTGGTGACTCAGATGCAGTCCAATGTTGTGGAGTGACAGGGCAGTGAGTTCCAATATGAAAGAGCAACAAATGGCACAGGATGAAACTGAAGAAAATGTGGCACAGGAAGATGCTCTGGAACTTTTTATAGAATGCCTGCAGGAAATGGAGAACAAAGAATGTGCCCTCACTTTAGGAGGAAATTATCTAAGAAAGAGTTACTTGATTTAATAGAGATGGACAGACATATCAAGGTCAATGAAAGAAATAGAATATAGAAGGTCAATAAAACTCAAAAGTTAGAAGTTTGATAAAACAAATGAATACAATAATTAGGTCTGTGCATAGAGATTTGTGCGATATAATAGAAGTAAATAGGATATATTACTGTGCAGCTAAATTAACAACATAGCCGGCCTTAGGCATAGGCCAACTAGGTGGCCTCCTAGGGCGCCACTCCTGTAGGGGTGCTTTTCCAGTACTTATTTGGTGTAGATAGACCAGGATGGGGGCACCGGGTGGTGTGGTAGGGGCGCCGTGGAGCCCTTTTGCCTAGGGCACCAGTTGACCTAAGGCCGCTCCTGATTAACAACAGATAAAGTCTTGCCATAAGAATACAGGATAGTAAGGGAAGGGAGAAATCAAATGCTATCATGGAGATATCGAATAGAGAAAACTATAAAGCAATTCAGGCAAGAAGTGTCACTGTTAGAAGAGTATAGAACAGGGAACAGATCAACAGAAATACTCAGAAAGATAGATGCATAAAGGAACCATGCAGTATTATAACAGGTCAGGATTTGTCGTGCACTATTGCAAATGATAAATTAAAATATCAGCACAGGCAGAAAAACTTAGAAGATATGCAGATAAATATAAAGAAAAAGTACAAAATGACCAATTTATTGATGACCAAAAATGTTTTATAGAGAATTGGGAAACAAGGCAAAAGAAATTGAAACACTGTCAAAAAAGAAGAAACTGATATATTTTGGAGAAATATCTATGAAGATCCTGTAGAACATAACAAAGATGCTAAATGGATAGAAGAAGTAAAAGAAAGAATATGAAGTTCAAATGTATAGGATATGAAATGGGTTGAATTAAGGCCAAAGAGACCGAAACAAAGTTACGAAAAGCTCCTAAATGAAAAACCCAAGGCCCAAATGCAGTACCTAACATGTGGCTGAAAGTATTAACATCTTTGCATGAAGATTTAGCCATGAGTAAAAACTATTTATATGTACACCTCAAACAGACACCAGCCTGGTTAACAACAGGAAAAAAATGTTCCTACTTAAGAGTGAACCTGATAGCTATCCTAAAAACTATAGACTAATAACGTACCCTTCAATGACATATAAACTATAGTCTGGCGGTGATGCTGACAGAGTTTATAGTCATTTAGAAACTCAATCCTGGCAATTGAACAAAAAGGTAATAAAAGAAAGTCATATGTAACAAAGGATCATATGCTGTTAAATAAAATCATAATGGAGAACTGTAAAAAGGAGAACAATTTAAGTATGGCATGGATAGACTACAAAAAAGCTTTTGACAGTATCCCACATTCACGGATAAAAGAGTGCTTAAAAATGTATAAGATACACACTACACTGATTGATTACATTACAGTGACCCTGAAACAGTGGCAAACCACTTTGCAGTTAAGCCATAATAAAGGACAAACTATTATTCCAGGGATAAAAACTTCAAAGAGGGATATTCCAGTGTGACTGTCACCTTTGCTCTTTTGTTTAGGCCTTAACTCATTAAAAGATGCCATCTGTCTAGCAGTCCATCTATTGCTGGAATATCTTGAGAATAAAAATACATATGAGAGGGTGATATTCATTGACTTCAGCTCTGCTTTTAACTCATTTAATCCGGAGTAGCTCAAAAAATGCTGCCTGCTTACTTCCACCATAGGTACAACAGTGCAGCTTGAGCTCATTTTCAGAAAATCCACCTTAATACCATACAGAAAACAAATGTTCATAACTCTTTAACCATAAGAGCTAGACTAAAAATGTAAAAGTAAAACTTGTTCAGCAGGCACTGACCTTTCCAACAGTGTAAATATTGACAGTGCAGATATAAGTCATTATTAAATATTTACCAAGGAATGATGATACTGGGCATATCTTTTACCTTTTTGGTAAGACAAATCACAATATCTTGGTGAATGTTGAAAGAATAATAGTAACTGTTGCTAGCATGATTATTAGTTTGAATAAAAAGCTGCAATAATGATATGAAATATAAAGGGTTAATTTAGAAATAGTATAAAATGCTGAAAAATAGGAAATAGTAAGTGTGCATCCATGTAAATGAGTATGTTATTGAAAAACAAAGTCTGTACAAATAACTGTGCAGATTGCAGCTGGAGGGACAACAACAAAGTAAAGAGATGTAAGATCAAGTTTCAGATAGTGCTGGAACACCACGTTTCAGATAATGCAAGACTGAGTTTCCATGGATCATCAAACTGCAAAGAACCAAGGACAAGGGAACAAAGGAAAACTGTTATACAAAGAAAGAACTGTTATACATCAGACTCTAAGAAAAATATCAGACTTTTTGGTATAAATATGAGTGTGTATAAACAAGCTTTGGGAATTTGCCATAGAGAGCTGACAGCATCTATGTTGCGTGCTTGTAGATCCGAAAGGAGAATGTAACAGTAAAGCATATTAACTGAAGCGGTGTTTCTGTGTCTTTATTGTACTCAGTACAATACACTAATATGATTAGTTGATTACAATAAATAGTTAAATACTGTGATGTGCATGCATGTAAATGCAAGTAACTGCAAGAAACCAACAGAAGACATCATATAGTTCTTCAATGGTGAGCCACATTTGATGGACCGAATGGTTTCTTATTGTGACAACTACAGCTTCTTTTTCATTTTATTCAGTTAGTACATTCATTTGCAGTGCAAATGTTTGCCTCCTTCTTTTGTACAGTATCCAGTAGCAGAACAGTGCATCTCTGCAAGTTCCACAGGTCCTTTACATTCACACAGCTGAATCTGCCAGCTGTGTTTGACCACCTTTTGGGAGAATCAGCAAGGGACTTTCCACACTTTCTCGACGGATGATTTGGCCACCTTCCACACAGAAACTGGTAATTATCTTTCTCATTCTACAGCATGGATGCCATAAACAAAACATTTGTAAAGTGTAAGACTACCTTTCAGGTAGACAGTAATAATAGTCCAGGACATGTATGGTCAGGATTTACAGATTGGTATAAACAGAACTGTAGCACATGTAGTACATTATTAGTTAATGTTTATGTCAATGCTTTATATAAATGCATTACGTTTGACTGGTATCTTAAACAGCAACATCATTTACATGACAGTAAACGTTTATTGTGCAAGTTATATGAAACTGCTTTCTGTGTGCAATGTCATAAAAGTAATAGTAAACAACCAAATAGGTTCATAGGTTCATAGTTTAGTACTAAGCTAACTGCCCTTGCGAGCCATTTTAAGCCTAGCCAATTATCCCTTGTGAGACTCGAACCCTGCACCTTGTGTTTGTAAGGCAAACACCTTAACCATATGTTCTGTCACTACATGTAAAATGTTAATTTCAGAGTTACAATATCAGTCAAGTTAGTTATTTAGAAATTCTTCTGTACATCTTGCTAGACAAAAGTGGCATAAAACCACTGCACATTACAAAAAAGATAAAAACAGAGACGAGGTTCATGGTGAACTGACAAAAAGATTTAATAAACTTCTAAAACAAAGTCAGAGTCAGTTCAAAAAGCTCAGACAACATATGCAAACACTTTTTCACAAATGCATAAGAGCTTTAAAGTCAGAAGAACAGAATACTGACAAATATAATCTTGTTAGTAAAGAGTTAAAGCAACAGCAGTTAACTACGCTGATAAAAAATAATTTACGACGTACTATTCTACATTTAGAAAATGGTTAAGCGTACACATCACAAACTTTCATTCAGTTAAAGTAAGGCACTTAAATAGTGATTTTAAAACCATTTCATATAACAAAACAGTTCTTAGGCATAAAAAGCACGAGAGTAGTATAAATGCATGTGCACATCTATTTGCTAGTTAGATGTATATACACATCTGTTGCTGTATTATATGTAAAATAATATAGTTAGTTAAATACATGTATTTCTGTTTGCTAGCATACATATATTCTGGTACAGCTTAAGACAAGCTGAATGTTCAGTGTGAAGAACATGCTTCAAGGGCTATAGATAAAAATGCAGCTGTGAGACAAGGCACGCAGAATTCAACACAGACATCTGCATTTCATTTGCATCATTCTGAATATAAGAACAGATGGAATTACAATATTTCACAAATAAAACTTAAGAAAATGCTACACAAAATAGAACACAAGAAAATTTCAATTGTAAAAAGCATACAGCATGTACTATTGGGAAGATACCATTTAACACAAATATAACAGCATGGTTAGCTAAACAAGGTCAGGCATACATAAAAGTAGAAAAAAATCAAAGACTGACATAAACATTTCAATAAACAGCTCTATCTCTATTAGATGCTGTACATTACCTCAGAAATGTAACAGTTCTAACAAGGGAAGACATCGTGCAAAAAGGACCATGGGTTAAAATACTTACCATTTTGGGTAACAGGTCAGTACTTCATACAAATCAAATGATAAAAATACCAACCACTTGTACTACACTTCAATATTACATTTCCAAGCTTTAAAGATACCACATGCAGATTTAAAAGAGCTTGGTATAAAAACTAGTAAAACAAGATATCTCACAGATTGTACATTTACAAGCACAACGGAAGTAAGTCATTACAAGTATCTTTGATAGACAGATTACGATATGGTTCTATTGTAAAATATTCCCTTCAATTTTCAAAAAGTTTGTTAAAGTGGCACCAAAATTTGTATGTATAGTTTCAAATAATCCAGTGTTAATAGTAAAAGACAAAAACAGAAGCTGACACTGTCCATAATTGGTGGGAGATATTCAGAGGGTGGTCATCATCTGGGACCAAATTGCTAAATTGGTTAATACATCCCGTGTTGGTAGTTTTAGGGGTCATAATAATAATGACAGCTTGAAATTGTTTTATATGCTACAGGTTACAAGGAGTTGCAATAACTCAACAATTTATGATTGCAAATATGAGCAAAGTGGTAAATGCTGTAAATAATAATGCTAATAAAACAAATGCAGTCTTTTCTTTAACTAAAGTTTGGTCTGATTCTCCAAAAAATAAAATAAGGGGGACCTGAAAGAATAATAGTAACTGTTGCTAGTATGAGTATTAGTTTTAATAAAAAGCTGCAAGAATGATATGAAATACAGAGGGTTAATTTAGAAATAGTATAAAATGCTGAAAAATAGGAAATAGTAAGTGTGCTGGCATAGCTTAATTAGATTTTTGGCATCCATGTAAAGGAGTATTTTATTGAGAAACAAAGTCTGTAAAAATAACTGTACAAGTGGCAGCTGGAAGGACATCAATGAAGTAAAGAGATGTAACATCAAGTTTCAGATTGTGCTGGAACACCACGTTTCAGATAATGCAAGACTGAGTTTCCATGGATCATCAAACTACAGAAAACCAAGGACAAGGGAACAAAGGAAAACTGTTATACAAAGAAAGAACTATTATACATCAGACTCGGAGAAAAATATCAGACTTTTTGGCATAAATATGAGTGTGTATAAACAAGCTTTGGGAATTTGCCATAGTGAGCTGACAGCATATGTGTTGCATGCTTGTAGATCCAGAAGGAAAATGTAACAGTAAAGCGTATTAACTGAAGCAGTTGTCTCTGTATTTATTGTACTTAGTACAATATAGTAATAAGACTACTTGTTCACAATAAATAGTTAAATATACTTTGGTATGCTTGCATGCAAATGCAAGTAACAGCAACAAACAGAAGACATCATATAATTCTTCAAATGTACCATGTAGACTCATACAATTTGTAATTGATTTATTTGTATGAATGTCAGCTTTAGAATGATACCTTAACCATTACTGTGTGATGCATCATTATGGAGATATTCACAGAAATGATTAATATTATATTTCTCATAATTGATAAATAAACAAAGCATAATATCTCATCACCTGTAACATACAGAGACTACATATCAGAGTACAAGTTGTGTGGCACAATGTCAGATTCAAAATGCTACATCATTTTTGTCATCACCATGCTCCCTTGCAAAGATATGGGCAGAATAATGAGAAATATTGCAAATGTATAATTTTCATAATCCTACAAGAATAAATAAACTGTGATATCAGTACATGTGTACTGCATACAGACACAGTTCTTTTACCATATTTTAAGTAGTAATACAGTCTTCAGTATGAGGTATTACTTGGAACATTGACATGCTCCCTTGCAATGTTATTTACCAAAATATGAAATAAATCATAATTTCCATAAACTAAGTCCTAAACAAACTCTGATATCTGTACATGTGTACAGCATACAGACACAGTTCTTTTACCATGTTGTAACTATTAATACTGTCTTCAAAATGAGGTATTACATAGCACATTGACATGCTCCCTTGCAAAGTTACTTACAAAAATATGAAAAAAAATTCATAATTTGCATGACCTTAGTCCTAAATAAACTGCAATATCTGTACATGTGCACAGCATATAGACACAATTCTTTTATTGTGTTGTATGTACTGGAACTCTCTTCAAAATGAGGTATCACTTGGCACAATTACATGTCCCTACCAAATTTATTTACCAAAATATTTAAAAAAATCATAATTTCCATAACCTAAGTCCTAAACAAACTGTGAAACCTGTACATGTGAACAACATAAAGACACAGTTCTTTTATCATGTTGTATGTACTGGAACTGCCTTCAAAATGAGGTATCACTTGGAACAATCGCATGCTCCATAGCAAAGTTATTTACCAAAATATGCAAAAAATCATAATTTCCATAACCTAAGTCATAAACTATAATATCTGTACTTGTGTACAGCATACAGACAGTGATTTTATCAAGTTGTATGTACTGGAACTGTCTTCAAAATGAGGTAACACTTGGCACAATTACATGCTCCCTACCAAAGTTATTCACCAAAATATGAAAACAATCAAAATTTCCATAAGCTAATTCCTAATTAAATTGTGATATCCATGCAAATGTATAGCCCACAGGCACAGTTCTTTTACCATATTATAAGGATTAACACTGCCTTCAAATGAGGTATTACTTAGCATGTTGACATGTTCCCTAGCAGAGGTACAACTACAATTCTTTTATTGTGCCTAAGTAGTGAAAAAGGTTTCCATGAAGTGTAATAAACATTCACTTACCATACTGCTCCTACTTGGTCATGCTTGTTTTCCATCTTTTTTTCACTAGTACATGTTGCTAGTATGTCATGCATTGCTGCCATCACGCCATTGTGCAGATCTCTCAAGAACCATTCAATGGCATCTTCATGTAGGTGAACTCTGTCACTTTTGAACAGGTGATTATCGTCTGCAGTGATGCTGTTGTGGCTAACTGTAGATCCTCCAACCCTGCACACATGAAACCATTCTGCAACTGTTTGGCCTTGTGTGCTGCCTGTTGGCTGTTTGCATGTCTCCAGCGCTGGCAAGGGATTATGTCAGACCACACAAAATGACAATGTGGCCACCATGACTGCAGCCATTCAAAAGTCTCCTTGATTGCAAACCTCAGGTGTCAAGTGGATGAGTGATGACATCGTTCCTCTTCCTTCCCTTTATGTACCCTCAAAAGGACCATACTTAGTACCTCATTATACCTCTCTCTCCAATGTGTCTACTATACATTTGCACAATTTTATACAAACAAAAAATGTTTATTGTTGACCTATTGAACTATATCAATGTAAAATTGTTACTTAGCTTCTTTTTAATGCAACTTTAACTTTATGCATGTAACCCAACATATATGTGAATCGTTTTGCTATAACTGCTATTATATCAATATTGTTTAAAATTGTACTCGTTTTAAAATGTATTACTGGAGCTTTTCTCCTGGGATCTCCACTGAAAATGGGCCACAAGCCCAGTTGGACAAACCCGGTTAACAAATGTCAATAAATAAATATAAATAAATAAATAATGTGCAAGACAAGAATGTCAGGCTCAGGGTAGATGGAACATTTCTCTTCCAACAACCACAGGAGTCCACCCCAGTGAATGCCTCTCCTTGCAATCTTCATGCTAGATGTGGGGAAGCTCAAGCTGAAGTATTTTTTTTATTTCCAGAAGCATGTCTGGCAGCCCAGTGAATGTAGGAATGGCCACACACTCTCACTTGTCATTCCCCTGCTCTTAAAGCCATTTCAGTGTCCCAAGGTGGAATTAACTGCACAGGGAAGAAATTCAAGTCTGTTACTGATGATGTTTGAGGGAGGTATTGCATTACTATGACATGTAATAGTATATAATGTTCATTACCTTGTTTGCCTGTTGGAATCTTCATTGCTATCCACATAACTGTGTTGCTGGAATAGCACAGCCAGAGCGTGACAGTTGCTTGTGGCTGCTGCTTTCATGATATATAATGAAAGCATTGACTATGGCCACATCTCATAACAACCAGAATATCATAAAAACCTGGCATTTTAACAACGGTGTGTACACTTTTTATATCCACTGGAGTGAGCATGTGATACAGGAAATTACTATATGATACTATGCTCAATTGCAGTAGTTCACAAAAATATGAAGCATATAACCACAATGGGGACCTTACAGTGTATCACACAAATTGTAAAAAATGACATAAAGAAACTGGTGTGGGTGGCCTTGAAATGACTACACATAGACAAAAAAAAATCTGGCTTGTGCATTCATCAGTGTGATAATGACATCTGCTTATGTGAATAACAGTGACAACTGTTGAGAGTTTTACTTGAGAAGTAATAATGACTCAGTGCTATTTTGTAACTGCTATTAATGTGCTAATGACCTGCATTTCATTACTGCAACGTTATGCATGCTCAGATACAGGTGATAACTGCTTCACATAACCTGTTGAGTAGGCATTCATTGTATTACCTTGTGCAGCTATGTAACACAAACTCATTATCATCTGTTAGGAAAAGACCTTAGTAATTCTGTAAAAATAGTATAACACTGACATCCCACCTAAATTCCTCACATGATTGACAAAGCCAGGAAAAATGCACAAAGTATATGGTAGCTCCATGCTGGTAGTAGTCAGCAAGTAATAACTGTTGTCTCACTCAGGCAAATAATGAGTATAATCAGAAATGGAATAATACAAGCAGAAATGTCAAACGTATATGGTTGCTCCATCTAATATATGGTTGCTCCATCTAATAATTACTCCAAACAGTAGTAATTAATTTTATCTCACCTAGCAATCCCCCTGGTTACAATAAGACCATGAAGTAAAAAAGGCAGAAATATTGTCAAAAATATCTGGTTGAGCATGCCAACAATCAGCAATACAATAAAAGCCTCTCATACCACCCAGACATTATTGAGTCGGACGAAAGACTAAATCAGAATATATGTGCAGAACGTTTAGATATATTTATCAGAACTGTTCCTGTTATCCATCAACATTTCTACATAATCAGGGACACTTTTACAATATTAGTATTGTTACCTAGAGATATTGATGAAATAAGAAAGTGACTTACTAGAACATTTTGTGAAGTAAAACAAGTTTATAACCATGAGTATAATATTATTCTACTTTATTAAGGGTAATTCATAAGCTTTGGTCCAGAAGTCTTCTGTTTAATGAGGAATAAAGAAGGACACAGTTAAAATTTACATGAATGTCAGGGGAGTTTATAAAAATCAGGGACAATTTAGAGTTACGGCTCTACAAATAGTGTTGTGGTTAACACTAAGGCAACCATGCCAACTATTTGGGCATATACACTCTGGTTAACTACTAAAAACAGATTAACTAAAAAAAAAAATAGAAATCATATTAATCATTTGCTAGAAAACAAGAACTTGTTTCCTGCGATACCTATAGCCTGCACTGTGATGGACAAACCAACAGAACACAGCAATTGTAAAACTGGAGTATATCTGATTGTGTATTGCCAATTATGAAAAGGCTTTTCCCTGACACACTTAAGGGTTATTTTACACATTAACCCCTTTGGTTGTTTGTGTTATGTATGCAGAAGCACCAAAATGACAGAGTGAACTATGTTGCCCAGTGTTCACTTCAGCAGTCTGATCATGTATGCACAGTTACTTCCCTGATGCACAATGAAGCATTTCCCCAAGCAACCCCTTCATTAGTATGTCCAGGTATACACATGCACCAGCATGAGACATTCACCCAAGCAACCCCTTCAGTAAAATATTGAGGTATGCACAACCACCAAATGAAGCAATTAACCAAATGACCCATCAGTAACATTGGGCAGTATGTGCAACCACCACAGTGAAGCATTCTGCCAAGTGACATGTTCAATAAAATTATGCATTCACAAGTGCTAGAATGAAATATTTCATCAAATTAACCTTCAGTAAACTTCTCTTCCTTTGAAGCTCACAATTCCTTAAAAATACAATTGAAACTCGTGCAGTTTGGCAGTTGGGGTAGAGGATTCAGGCTCGTTTCCTGTAGCTGAGGTACAGAGCATGAGACAAATCAAATTACTAACCATATGCTAGACATAACTAGAACATTTTACTCACACACACACACACACACACACACACACACACACACACACACACACACACACACACACACACACACACACACACACACACACACACACACACACACACACTTCAACTTCAAGAAATCTAGATAAAGCCTAAAATCAATAGGTTCAGACTATAAGCATTGCTCTTGTGAACTTAGAAAATTGGTAGAACAACAGGATTTGTGTTAGTATGCATTTTCTAAAGAAAATGAAATGCAAAAGTCAAATGTCCCTTATTTAGCAACTTCAGTCCTTTTTATGAGGAACAGACCAAAATATGGACATTCTGCAAAAATCTGGACAGTTGAGGGGAATGCTATCGCCTTTTAAAAGCCATCAACTGTACTATACTAAAAAACATGATGCTGTCATATATGTCAACACCATATTCCTAAACACTATAAATTGCTCTGTTACTCCCCAAAGTTTGAAAAAAAACCTTACAACTCTGCTTGATTTCCAGGACAAACTAAAAAGCTCACTTACGGTAGCGACAAGTAAAGAAAGATTGCTAAAACAACAAAACCACTAATATCCTTCAAAATCAAGGGTAATGAGGAGGATTTGCATGTGGCTTTTGGTGGACAGGGTAAGCTAAAACAAGATGATAGTGTTGCAGGAGAGATGAGACAGAGAAAATGGAAAGTAGGCAAAGGGCAAGGTTTGCACAGAATGTGGATTCCTAAAGGGAATAATGTGTACATAGACATACTGAAGATACTACATAGATGATATGGGACTCTGTAAATCTTAAGAAAAAGGAAGGATGTTTCAGGACGAGATTATGTATAATATTTAACTAATGATGCATTTTTTGTTTGCATTTGTTAATGGTACTGATCCACATGAAACCTTTAAAAAGTCAACCCAGAAGCATTGTCTGGTCATGTGACCTACAGTCACACAGTAGGCATACAGAGGTTGAAGGAATCAAACCCTGTGCATGGATCACTTGAGGAAGCTACCAGCAGATTTTTAGTTGCTATGTAAGGGCTGAAGTCTCTAACAATCAATACTAGTTTGTTAATAAAGAATGCTAAATATTAGAGCATTTGGAATAATGTTGATGCTGATGGGGATTAGCAGAAGTGGACCTGGCAGGTTAAAACATGTAGCAAAACTCTTATTGACAGATCCACATCTCACACAGAAATAGTTGTTTTTGCCCCTTGATTTCTACTTGCATTGACTGCCTGCAATGTGGATAAGTTCTGGAAGTAAGGACAATATTTGGTTGAAAAGAGACTAGTAGAAGTTAAAAGAATATTTTACAAAGAGGGTTGTAGACAAATGGGAGATTTTTTCTGAAAATGTTTTAGCGTAAAAAAAATGGTGAATTCAAGAATGGATGGGACACAAATTAACTGTAATAACAGAAGTAACATACAAGTTGACAAAAAGCATGGCATCTCAACCACCTAGTAGGAAAACAAAGTGAGTGGGTGGGTCTAATAGTCACTTTCCACCAGTTATCTGTTTATATGTTAAATTCTCTAACAGTTTACATTCAGTTCTATGGTATTTCAATTACATTCTCTAAAAAAATAGATACTCTGAAGAACATGGTTCCAACTCTGCTCAGTTTTTTTTTTTTTTACCATGTAACATGATTCTAGTTTTGGAAACAGTAATAGCTTATATTCAAGCAGCCATTTCTCAAACTAAAAAAAAAGCACACCAGGACATCCTGATTTTCAGTAATGTAAGGGCTACAGTAAAGTTATCTGCACAATGAATGAAGGCCACAGTCAAGTGACATGATTTCATCAAGTGCTATCTGTAAATCCAAGGAAAAGCAGCACACCCAAAACAAACTGCAGAAACGCCTCTATCTGTTGCATTTATGCTCCGATACAGGTAAGAGCAATTTCATTTGGCTATATCCTTGTAAGACAGCTCAGAAACCAGGACAAAGTAGATTCACTAAGGTTTGCTTGGAAAGGTTGCACAAGTGAATGAAATGATTAAAACTCAATCACAACCGCAACCGCAAATGCGGAAACAGTACCGGCATTCAGCCCTTACAGCATTATATCTCACAAAACATATAATGTAAATACCTGCCATTACTGACTGCAGTTTTTAGCGATTTACCACAAAAGGCAAGCAAAAATCACACATAACATTTTTGCAGTTCAAAGGCTCGCAGTTACAATGCTCAAATGTTTAACAGGAACCCTCTTCTAACAGATGAAGTCTTACCTGCTTCAGCTCAAGTGAAGTTGTTATTTTAACTTTTACTAAGCAAGCATCACTGCCCTTTTCTGTTAAAATGGAAAGTTCTTTTACAGGTATTTCCTTCATTACAGTATGTATCATATACCACTTCTGCTCTCTCCTTGTTTGATAAAAAAAAAAAAATGAATAAAAGTAGCAACCACAACCACAACCACAAATACAGAATCAGTACGGGCATTCAGCAGTTACAGCACTATCTCTCACAAAAAAGTTCTAATACCTGCCATTATTGACTTTAATTTTCAATGACTTACACAAAAGATAAAAATCTGAAGCAAAGTCAGGGATGTTTGACAGAATTAGGGACTATTGTTAATATGCATACACCAGTGTTAGTTGTATAGTCAGCTATCATACTAAAGTACTTTTGAGTTCCAGACAAAATTAATTTCTAATTTTCTGACAGGCTGTTTGGGTCAGTAGTTACAAGAAATGTATCACAAGGATTGAATGTATGAATTACTGCAAGTACATAAAGAAATATAATGGAGCAATTTCAAAGCGAGACACATTCGCATACATAATCAGCTTGCTGTGATCGCAAGAAGATACAAGGTGCACAGCAAGTCGATTTTCTCAAAAAATTAAAATATAACCATCTGTCAACTCCACACTTAAAAATAAGTTGAGAAGGTAACTGACAGAGATCAGGTACTTTTTTGACATTTTTTTTTTTTTTAACAGTGGAGCTAAAATGTGAGTAAAAAGTTATTCACACTTGAGGAAGGCACTTGGTTGTAACAGCATACAATTTCTGGCACCTCAGAGAGCACTCAGCTGTAAGTGCAGAGGCGCCATGTGAAGGCACTCAGAGTTAATGAGTTAACACGGTCATCCCTCTTCATCTAGTAATGAAGCTACTCCAACTAGGCATCAGCACTCCACTTTGTAACTGGATTCTTGACTTTCTCACAGACGGACCTCAGAAAATGTGTACAAGAAATAACTCCTCAGATACCATCACTCTTAACACTGGAGTCCCACAAGGATGTTTACTAATTCTCTTGCTATTTACCCTGTTAACACGTGATTGTGCAGCCAAGTACAATACAAACCACAATGGTGGTGGGCCTCATCAGTAACAACGGTGAAACAGCGTATAGAGATGAGGTGGAACAACTGATTACCTGGTGTGGATATAATTACTCAGCACTAAATGTGAACAAGACAAAAGAGATAACCCTGTTCTACAGGAAAAATCACAAGGAACATTCTCCCCTCCCCATCAATTTAGAAACAGTGGAAAGAGTGAGAAGCATGAAGTTTCTGGGGTGTACATCGATGATGACTTGTCTTGGAACACAAATACAAATGCCATAGTTAAGAAAGTGCACCAGAGATTGTACTATTTAAGAAGGCTGAGGACAATGAATCTCCCATTGACTGTTCTTGTTGCTTTATACAGAGATACTGTGGAAAGCACCCTGACAAACAACCTCTTAGCATGGTATGGAAGCTGCTCTACCTCTGAGTGCAAATCCCTCTAGAGAGTGGTGAAGATAGCTGAGAGGATCATCAAGACCACCTTACCACCTATCCATGACTTGTATTTATTCAGATGTCTCAGCAGGGCCAGAGGAATAATTAAAGACTGTACTCATCCTGCTTACAGGCAGCCCCTGCATCTATCATCTGGAAAGTGCTTCTGAAGCATATGTTGCACAACTACGAGATTCTGGAACAACTTCTTCCCTAATGTCATGAGGTTGCTGAACCCTAGTAACCACTATGCTCCATGATGACCATCTGGATCAGCAGAACTGTATAAGCTTGTCTCAAATTGTGCATTAACCTGGTTACCAGTCCCAACTAATACTTTGTGCAATATCCACCATGACTGTAACTTATAGGCCATCTAGGGCAGTAGCAGTGCAATAAAATATCTCTTATTTCAATGCAATACATGTTGCAAATTTGTAAACTAACCATAGTGCAATACTTTAAGGTCCATAGTGCAATACTGTAATTTTCACAGTGCAATACTCAAATGTCTCTTCTGTGCAAGGATCAATGCAGTATATTAACGAAGTTCCTGAGGAATACTAAAGTCTCATGCAAGTAAGTGTTCACTGCAAAAAGTGTTAACGTGTTTCTAATTATGTGCAGTACTAGTCTATCTACCTGCATGTATGTGATGTAATAGCTAGGTGTTATATGTGTAAATGTCTGTCAAAATAGTCTATATGCTGTCTGCACATTGAGTCTGGAGACACGAAATTTCATTCAGTTTTTGCACTTGTGTGATTTCTGAATGACAACAAAGTTTACTTTGATTTTGATTTTTGACTTCTAAGCTGTCTGCTTAACATATTAAGTCATGGCTACAACCTGGCTCAGAGAAAACAACAAAGTGTAAAGACTTCTCATCTTCTTTTTGTAAACAATGTAAACTTTATAGTTCATCAGATGAGGAACTGAAAGCGCAACTGCAAGTGGTCAAAACTTTTTCAGATGACACAAGAATGTCAAATGATCTTGATAAATGTGCAAAAAGCAACCTTTAAAGCTGGAAAGCTACAGCACCAAGAAACCATCAGTCTGTGACAAGAATGCAATATAAAAGAACTTCAGCAAGAGTGAGGGTATCAATATTTGGAAATTGATGAAGGATCAACAATAAAACATGAACAAATGCAAATAAAACATAGTAAGGAATATTTTAGAAGACTTAAATTAATACTGAAAACAGCATTGGCATCAAGGAAGAATGTTCATGCTATAAACCAATTTGCTCTTTTTCTCCTAACTTACAGTTTTGGAGTGATTGAGTGGCCCCAAAAAGTGTTAGATAGGTTGGACAAGAAAACAAGAAGGATGCTTCATGCTCATCAAATAATTTTAAAAATCAGTGCATACCAAGATAATATATTCCCCATTTTGAAGGAGGTTTGGGCCTCCTCGAACTTGATTACATGTATAAATCTGCAATCGTGGGACTGCATGCATATCTGCTTACCTCACAAGACCCAAAGATACTGAAAGTTTTGAAATATGAGGAGAATAAGTTTAAGATGACTCCCCTTCTTAGTTTAGCAGAAGCATATCAGCATCAAGCGAAAATGGATATCAAACAAGAAGTAGATACAAATCAGGCAGCAACTGAATAAGCTAAAAATACAAAAAAAGAATATAAGGTGAAGGATCAGATGAGAAGGAAGAAATGTGGACAATGCATAAATATAGCTGCAAGTATAGAAAAATCTTGGAAATCCTCATGTTGATCAGGATCGAATGAATGAATGGTTAAAGAGAAGTGAATTTAAACCAAAAGACAAAAGGTTAATACTGATAGCCCAAGATAGTGGACTATGTACACATTGGTATACAAAGTCCATTGAACATGTAGAAGAAACAGACAAATGTAGGTTTTGTAAAACACAACTGGAAACAGTTGCGCATCTTGTTGCTGGTTGTGATATATTAATGGCAGAAAGACTGTATACTGCAAGACATAATAATGTGGCAAAATTGTTGCATTGGAGATTTTTCAAATGATGAAGTTTATATCATGTTGGATCACCCATTACCAACAGTTTGAAAAAAATAGATGCAAGAAAACCAGATATAGTAGTCCATGAAAAAAAGACAAAAGTAGCATTAATTATTGAAATTGTTGCACCCAGCAACTACAGTGTCTTATGTAGAGAGAGAGACACACAAAGTTATAAAATACAAGGACTTGCAGGCAGAAATTAGGGCAATGTGGAAGAATGATACCCAGACATTTCCATTAGTAGTAGTCTTTGTAGTAGGAGCAACAGGTCTTATAAAGAAGAATTTACAATCATACTTAGATATGTTACCAATACATGTAACTCTGAATTGCACAAGGACTCCTTATTGTGCGCATTGGGGGTGCTGTGAAGAGCACTTCTAGCTAACATTAAAAATTAAAACAATGCTAACTTCATGAACCTTAATTATACTTTGACTTAGGAATGGGGTCTGTTCCTGTCATAGTATTAGAAGCCAAATGACTTGAAGAAAATAAAATAAAAAAAGACAGTTAGATAGATAGATAGATAGATGGATAGATAGATAGATAGATAGATAGATAGATAGATAGATAGATAGATAGATAGATATGTAGCCAAATTAAAGCCTGAGGCCAACCTGAACAGTAGTAATTTATAAATATTGAGTCTTGTGCAGTTGATAAAAATCTCCCAGCACATTAGGTATCACTTATTCATTAAATTAACCTGCACAGTCTCCAATACCATGGCACATTTACTATAGAGTAATAGTAGCTAGATTCATAAGGGTTACACATATTGTTTATGTCGAAGATGGTTATTAAGCTGTGGAAAACTAAAACAACAAAATAAAATTTATATTTACTGGAGGAAAGAAAACTAATCTACTTGAGTATTATTGCTAGGATAATCTTATGGACAAAGTCAACCACAGACATGACAAACATATACTAGAATGTGAGATGCACTGGTTTTTGGCTTTCCAAAATATTACTGAGGAAGGGCAGAGGATGCATACAAGTAATGCTAAAGGTTATAATGCAGATGGATTAAAACTGAAAGGACATCCATCCATTGAGGTGTTTGGAGAGGAAAGGAAAGGCTAATACTGCAAACAATCATGCACCATTAAAATCATAATATTTATGAACCAAGACAATGCTGATATGCTTAAGGATGAGATGACAAGAGGAGGCACTGAAGTTTTGGGAATTAGTGAAACAAATAGACTGTTAAGTGTAATTTTATGTCAGATAATCATTGGATCTTCTATTCTGTTTAAAAACTGTGCAGACAAAATGGAGCAACCTTCACAGTTAATAAATGGATTCCAAAAACAGTGCTTGATTAAAACTACAAAATGTGGAATGACCTTTGAGTCCAAGTTAATTCATATAACATTATAGTGGTATAAGTTCTGCACTGCAACTCCATATGATGAAAAGAATGGAGTTGACCAGTTTTATGGTGATCATTTGTACTGTTTGAAATAAAACTACAAAATGATTATATTTCATCACAGATTATTCAAATGATAATGCTGGTCGTCAAAGTACAACTGAAAAAATAAGTATGTTTTTGCTTGGAGTAATAAATGATGTGGGATATAGAGTTGAAGAATTTTTCAAGAGCAATTCTTTGCTCACATCAAGTACCTTTGCAACAGTTTAGCAGACAGCTTTACACATGATTCACACTGGAAAATCAGTGCCAAAATCAGATTGTTTGTATACCTTACAGACAAGGAAGGAATACCTCTATACAGACTGCAAAACCAAGACTTGAGTGGACTGTGGTTAGTTTCTTATCACAATGTTTAGACTTAAATTGAAGAAAATGAGAAAAGCCTCCAAACTTACAATATTCCAAATACCTATATGGTGTAGGTGAACAGAAAATTTAAGGGATTAAACCTGGTGGCTAGAACACACAGAGGACTATAGACATGCATTCACAATCTTGTTCAGGAGATGGTAACACAAAGATAAAGGAATTGTTTCCCTTTAGAATCTTTATGTTGGCATCTCTTGAACAAGATTATGGATATTTATCCATCGGTGGTTGCATTATACGTAACAATTATATAACAAAGATTCTAACATTACTGTTACATATAATGGTATGTTTTTTTAACCTAGAGCCATATCTTGGACAACTAAGTTAAAATGCCATGAAATCTTTGCTAATACAATTAATGTAAGAAGTGATGAATTTCCCCCTGAATTGTATAAAATCATCCAACATTTTGCCTTGTTCCCTTGAATTTGGCAGCAAAAAGATAAAATTCAGTAGTGGAAAGGGTCAGTTTATATGTTCTTATTACAAAAGAGGAAATGTTACATAGGGCTTAAATTAATGAACAACTGTACTTGTTTCACATGTTAACGAAATAAAGTTCAGATTAGGCCCAAGTAATATGTGGACTGAGAACTCTCAGATGTGCAGGCTGGCTTTATACTGGGCAGATCATAGGATCATAGAACGTTACTAGGCTAATGGCCCTAGGGCCCTTACAAGCCTAGCCAAGAGTTTATCCTCCCCAAAAAAAACTTCACTCAGTACCTGTCGCCCTTGTCAGTGAGGGACACAGGTAGAACCCATGGGACAAATTTGTGGTTTCCTATCCACTTATCAATGTTGCGGTTGAAGAGGATCAGTGAGGTACTCTGTTTGACATGTATGGGAAGTCTATTCCAGAGATGGGGCAGCCTCTGGGAGATAAATCTGTCTCTCCAGCAGGTTTTGTTGATGTTGCATATTAGATTTAGGCCTCTTGAGTGGGTGATGTGCAAGGAGTTAGACTTATGGATATGGAGCATCTCTAGTAGGGCAGGGATTCTATTCCAGAGATGGGGCAGCCTCTGGGAGACAAACCTGTCTCTCCAGCAGGTTTTGTTGATGTCGCATATTACATTTAGGCCTTTTGAGTGGGTAATATGTGAGGAGTTAGACTTATGGATCTGGAGCATCTCTAGTAAGGCAGGGTCTAATATTGCCTTGTAGGCGAGACGCAGATCACCTCTGAGCAATCTGTACGATACCGAGTAGAGTGATAGAGATTTGAACCTGTCCACACAGGCAGATGTTGGAGGCCATAGACTTTCTTTGTTAGGTATTTCTGTGGCCTTTCCAGTTGGTGCAGGTGTTTGGAGAGGTACGTACCAAACAGGGCATTATACTCAATTATTGGCCTAATGAGGGAGGAATAATAACCTCCTTTTTTCTGGATGCAATATCTTTATTTATGAGATGAAGCAAGTAAAATGCTTTTCTAACCACTGCTGCTACATGATGGTCAAATGTGAGACTTTTTTCTAACTGAGTACCAAGGTCTCTCACGATAGGTTGTGTGTTTAGGGGGTTGCCATTGATGTGGTAATCAGTAGGTGCCGTGTTTTTGCAGAATGGTTATTGTTGTTGTCTTTTGTTTTTTTCCGGTTAGGGGTCGCCACAGTGGAACTCCGGTCTGCTAATGATTGACAGTAGAGTTTGATGCCAGCTCGACGTTCAGCCTTCAGTGAAGGCACACCTATTTATGCATGTCTTTTGAATGCCCACCCAACCGCGGGGAGGACATGCAGACTCCACACAGAAGGCACTCTCCACACTCCATCCGAAAATCAAATGGGAGAACCTGTAATACATTTTTTTGCATTTAACTTAAGGCCATGATTTTGGCATGTTATTTGTTGCTATGAGACCCTCTTGCAGTATGTTAACATCATTTGGGGAGTCAATGGCAGCACCAAACTTACAGTCATCTGCAAACTTGGTCAGCCACAGACCTTTTGCCTTTGCCTGGACCTCCAAAAAGTAGATGCCAAACAGTAGGGGTCCCAGGACAGATCCCCGGGGAACACCATTAGTGACAGGCTGGCTGTCAGAGGTGGAGTTGCCTATTTTGACCTTGTGCATCATACCAATGAGTCAGTTGGCCATCCACCTGATGAGGGAGGGATTTACACCAAGTTGTGTTAGCTTTTCAATGATGCTCAAGTGGGGGGTTATGTTAAAGGCCTTGGCCAAGTCAAGGTAAGCTTTATATACTGACTTTCCCTCATCCAGGGCCTTGGTGACAGTCTCAAAGAAATCAACCAGCTTCAACAGGCAAGATCTGCCCTTGACGAATCCGAACTAGGTGGGGTCAAGTGCTTAGAGATTGCATATGTCCTTGTTTATGAGATCCATAATAAAACATTCCATTGCTTTACAGATCAGACCTGTCAAGCTAATGAGGCGATAGTTTCCAGGGTCAGTAGTGGCACCACCTTTGTGCAAGGGGATGACAAAGGCAGTTCTCCACTCTTCTGGAATGAAGCCTGTACTTAGGCTGTGGTTGAAAAGGGTGCTCAATGGGGAAGCTAGTTCTTGCTGGAGATGGTGCAGAATACAAACTGTGATACTATCAGGTCCCATGGAAGCTGTGTTCTTTGCCTTGGATAGGGCCTTTAACACTTGATCTGTGGAGATGTGAGGTGTGGGACAAGTACTGGGGATGTTGAATGGGCCTTTGGGGTTAGGGGGGGTGTAGTTTGCACTGAACCTATCTGCTAGCAGGTTGGCTAAGTCAACAGGATCAGTGTAAGTGGTACTATTAAGAACTAATTCAGAACAAACCTGGGCTTTGCCATGGATGCTCCTGACGTAACTGAAGAAGGCTTTGTGGTTTCCCTTTGTTTCAGAGGCCAGTTTCAATTCGTAATTGACTTTGGAGGTTTTCACTAGTGATCTAATTTGCTTACTGAGGCTGAGGAGGGAGATTTTTCCAATTTGGAATCTGTTCCTTTTTACCCTTGGACAACAGTTTCTTCCTTTTGTTGTAAAGCCTGTTGATAGAGGATGTCCACCAGACAGGTTTGTGTTTCCTTGAAAAGCATGTTTTATGGAAAATAGAGAAAGAAAACTAAGGGAGTCCCAGAAGAAGTATTTACTTTTGGTTTATTAACTACTATAAATCTCCTGATTGGTGAGCCATAATGAACTGTAGAAACGTTAATAGAGAAGACTGGATACTGGCTCACCTTATTTGTCTCTTGAGGAGCATATAATGAGGAGAAAGAAGAAACAACCATTCAAACTGACGATGCACTGACTGACTAATTTAAGACTAGGAAAAGCATGAGATAAGAAAGTATAATGTCAGCCTACTTATTTGTATTTTACATTGAATTTATCAATCAAAATACAAAACGTTGGTCTTGATAAAAACATCTGCTGGAACAAAATTTGCCAGGAAAAATGCAAACAACATGAGGTATGCAAAGGATAGTACTCTGATGGGTGAAAGTGAGGAAGAGCTAAAGATCCTGTTGATGTACATAACTTGTAGATTAACAGTAAAAAATAAATAAAAATATGTCATCGCTCCATATCAAACTTTTGCAAATAATTCAATTAGAAGTGGAGGATGTAACACATTTCATTTTCTTGAACTCAGTGATCTCTGCATAAAAGACTTTTGTTTTTTTTTTTTTTGGAAAGAGCGATATGTCAAATATGAATATAATTTTAAAATGGAAGTCCCCACATTATCAGCAAAGGTCTGTATAGTCAAATCTGTGTTTCCCCCCCAAAATAATATGGCTGTGATGGTTATATAAGGCCGTGAGTCAGAAAATCCGTACTTTTGAAATGTGGTTTTGGAAAAAAATTAATTTTTTGGTCGGCAAAAAGATCAAATTAGTTTGTACATACTAAGGTAATAAACCCAGATAGATCTGTGGAAGATATGAGAGAAAATTTAAAATTCAAATTCTTTGGCCAAGAAATACAAAGACAGCATTTATTAGAGAAGTCATTCACTATAGGAAAGACTGAAGGCAAAGTAAGAAGGGGACAGCTGTGGCTTAGATGGGCAGAAAGCATTATTGAAGTAATGAATATGCTGTCTTATACACAAGAACCTAAAGAAGCAGTTGTTGACAGGCACGACTGATGTGCTGAATTTTTTGAGGTCAGAAATAGCTGTAATCTATTAAATGACTAAACAACAAGCACTGCTCCTAGTAATTATTTTTATTGCAAATCTGTTGCCTGCTTGATTTCCAGTGTAGTCTGTTTACACCTGAAGTTTTACTGCAACAGGTCACGCATTAAAACTGGCATTGTCATATAGAGTACTGGACCTTGGTAAACAATAAAATATCTTCCTTACAAGAGTTTTGCAGTAGAAACTCAAATGAGCTTCTGCTTAAGAGATTTTACCCACTATTGTTCCTGAAGAGTGGATTACTGTCACCTTCATATTTGGTGTTGTATTTCTTGCACTGCTAATCTACATACACTGATTGATATATAACACTCTATAAATAAGTCATTTGTAACTATTATAATCAAATTTTCTTGCAGTAGATTTCATTAGAGGTAAATCAAAATGATTAATAACACATATACAGTCAGAAAGATTTAGGGTGTGTGGAGGCATCAGCTCAGGGAAAATATGTTTTGTCCATGTCACTGTGGTTTTGGCCTTATACAAATTAGCAAGAGGGTTTTGGAGGTTAGGGGGCAGCTCATATTAGCTGTGTGTGGCAGGCTTGTTACATATATAAAACTAAGGCTGTGATTATGGCTTACAGCTCTGTCTCTGTGAGGAAGACATATTTTAAATAAATTTTTCTTCCAATATTATGTTCTCTTTCTTGTACTGCACCTATCAACCACCCTCCTTAAAGGCCATACTTGCCTTTCACTCTCCAGGGCTGCTAGCTAGAAAACCACACATCATACCAGACTAATTGATTTCTTGAAAGCTTCAATGTCTGAGGGAGCTGTCTATGCAAAAGGACCATCACTGTTTCATTTTTCTCTCTGACCCTCTTCCACTTATTGGATATGTGCACTATTATAAAGCAAGATACGTAATGTTGATCCCAGAGTTTTTTGATCTGTCTTATATACTGATCTCCAAGCTACAGTAACCTATGTGTTTGTAAGGCAAACTAAAAAGCACTACTAGTTATCTGTTAAAAATAATTAAAATTATAAAAAATAAAGTGCAAAACTGGGGCACGTACAGGATCACACATGGAAGAGGATGCTTAACCACGTGGCTTATCCCATGAATGTTTCCATCAAATAGCTCCATCAATGAAAATTGTGTGATCTCCTATTTATGGTATAATACCAAGGGAAGTGCAAACAGAAATCAGTGTTACTGTTCCAGGGCTTTACTAATGATAAAAGTCATTTCTGTGTGTAATAAGAAGATTGCATGCTACTCGTCAACCAGGCCTCTGCAAATGGCAGACAACATAACATCCATGACAAATGAACTGAAAGAAATTCATGCCACCTTGGATTTCTTAACTGAAAGACTTCATGTTACAGTCATGGCTGTGCAATAGATTAAGCATACTACTGCAGCACATGAGACCTTAAATGTTGAATCAGTCATGGCCAAGCAACACACTGCATTAAGAGAACAGCAGTCAATCACGACTCTGCTCTCCAGTCGGTTATGAAACCTACAGGAAAGAAAGAAGTGGCTAGCACTTAAACTTAAGAAACTGGAGAACAGCTCCGGATGCAATAATTTAAGGATCATTGGACTGACAGAAAAGGTGTAAGACAACAACCCTATGTAGTTTATGAAAAAAAGAGTTATACAACCTGCTAGAAATACCCAACCCTCTAGTCATAGAAAGTATGCACTGCCTCAAACTTTAGAATGACAACAGCATTTTCTCTAGGCAGTTTATATTTAAATTTATTTATTTATTTATTTTATTTATTTTACATTTATTAACCGTGTTAGTCTGGCTGAGCTTTTTGCTCATTTTCAGCAGAGACCCGGGGAGAAAAGCTCCACTGGACTAGACAACAATTTATTAAATTTTAATAACTTAGTAGTAATAATCAGCTATAGGATCTTACACGCAGAGACCTGCAGAGAAAAAAAGATCCTCAGGCAATTCAATTATACAGAGTATTAACAATTGGCAGACAAGTATGTGAGTTGCTACAAACAAGGTTTTAAACAATTAGCAGAAGAAAATGTGACTAGTTACAATATTATTTAAGCTGCTTAGAGCAAAATTAGTTAATAGCTAGGCAGATGCTTATTTAAAGTGGGTAAGATCTAGTTGTATAGGAGTTTGGAAACAAGAAAGGAAAGTAGGAATGGCTAGTAGGAGATGTAGGGGAGGCAGAGTATAGGAGACAGACGAGACAGGTAGGTTGTTTTGAGACTGTAAGAATTAAGAGTGGTTGGAGATTGAGGAAGGGAAGAGGTAGAAGAGGCAGGGGAATAGTGTTAGAGATACATTATGAGTGAGATGGTGAAATAGGTGAAAGGATGGTGGTTTCAGGGTGGTTGGCTACAGTGGTAAGACCACTTTGTTTTTACGTATTTCCTTGTGGCTAATTTGAAACTTTTGCTATGCTGGATGGATTTTATTTCCAAGTGGAGTTGGTTCCAGGATATAGCTGGGTTATAGTTATAGAGAAGACAGCCTATTTTGGTTTTGGGTTTGTAGATGTCTAATAATTCTTGATTTGAACTGCGTAGCATCCTAGCAGGGGAATATTTGGATATGATAGTGGAGAGGATGGAGCAGAAGGAGGGTAGCTAGAGGATAGAGTGGATGATTTGTAGTTGGTATAGTTGGAGAAGCTGAGGAAATTCTAGCCAGTCTATTTGCTGTAATGCTAAGTAATGGTGTGACTTGTAGGTTTGGTTAGCTGCAAATCTGGCGATCTTATTATAGGTAGTTTCAAGCTTGAAAATAAGTGTAGAATTTAGTTTTGTGACTATGTGGCAGCTGTACAGGAATGTTGGGCGTAATAAAGCCTGGGAGAGAGTTATTCGGGCAGTGTTAGTTAAGTATTTCTTGCTACGAAAAAGTTGTCCAAATTTCTGATGAGTTCTTTTACCGAGTTAGTAATATGGAGATCAAACTTAAATGCCTGGACTACAGTGATCACAACACTATTCCAAACATGGTAAAGGGGTGAGGTACTGCCTAAAATTTGTAAAGCGCTTTGCAAAACTCTTGGCTGACTACAGTGCCTGCCTTTACATGAAAATGAAACAAACAGTGGTATCCCTTTCAAAGATCTTGGGTATAAAGTCAGTTTGCAATTCTGCACAGTACACAATACCTGTAAAGGCACTTTATAAATCTGTTTTCATTCCCTGCAGGAGGTAGAATGATTTTTGTATACCCTGCCTGACACTACCAACCATCTCATGTGGTTGTGGCTACCCAGCTGACTACGGGGCTCCAGGCTAATAGGTAGCAGAAACAATCAACTTCAAATTCTCCCCATAAGGATAAACTATAGAAAAAAAAAAGGGCATGAATTACACATTAACACACACCCTGTTGGGCATTATTGCTTTCATAATCATAGTTAAGGTTGGAATATTGTGCCTGAAGTTGAAGGGATGCTGTATTCCAATCTACTTCAATACATTTATTTATTTATTTGTTTGTTTGTTTGTTTATTTATTTATTTATTTATTTGTCATTTGTTAACCAGGTTAGTCCAGCTGAGACACAGTCCTATTTTCAGTAGAGACCTGAGGAGTAAAGCTCCAATAAGGTAGATTTAGCATACATTCAAATGTTATACAAATCATGTTATACAGTTATATATAGACTCAAAAAAACTGTACAGATCAATTTAACAATTGCGGCAGAGAGCTCCAGTGATGCAAAAATAACATACATTCTAAATTATACAAATCATACAGTTACATATATTCAAAAAATGTGCAGATGAGGTTATCAGTTGAATTAAATGTTTATACAAAGTAATATGGCAGGTAATAAACATGAGAAACAGAAGTTATACTATATATTTAAGTATAGTAAAGACACATTTGTAACAGTATTTGCAAAGCAATTTTTATAGAAGATGAGTATAGCAGGCAAACAGACTGAAATTTGGCTATTTACATATATACAGTAAACTGATGGTTTCCCTTGGTGTACAGAATTATTTCACACTGTATACCTAATACAGAGACAAAAATGAGTAAAAGTTTTAGGGAAAGAGAGGTGGGGTTAGATTGGGTTGTGGCATGGGCAAGAGCTTGAGTTTGAGTTTGCTAGAAAGTTTTTCAGTTCTTTTTTCAAACAGTGTGTATGATATTGTGTATATTTGAGGGGAGTTGGTTCCAGGCTTGGGCCACAGTGCTTTTGTAGAGTAGTTTGCTTATATTTTTATTGGGTTTGTGTATGTCAAGAAGACCAGGTGGAAATGATCCCCTGGCCTAAATGACTACATATGGTTTAAAACAAATAAACCTGTGTTTTATGTCAGGTATATGTCAAGAAGGTGTTGAGTGGAACTATGGAGAGCATGAGTAGGAGTATAGAACGATACAAAAGAAGAAAGTGAAGGACAGGCTGAAGGTTTATTAAGTAAGGAGTGGGTAATTTGTAGCTGGGATAGAAGTAGTACTTGGGGGAATTCTAGCCATTGAAGTTCCAAGGCAGTGGTGAGACTTGTAAGGCTGGTTACTGGAGAATCTAGCTATTTTGTTATATGTTTGTTCTAGTTTGGTGATTAAGGTAGATTGAAGGTGTGTAAGCATTGAAGAGGCACAGAAAAGACAGGGTAGGAGGTAAGCCTGTGCCAGAGAGGGTTTAGAATCAGAAGTCAGGATTGTTTTGTTTCTATAGAGAAGTCCTAGTTTTTGATGTGTTCTTTTGATGGATTGTTGAATATGAAGAACAAATTTTAATTGGTAGTCAGTTATGGTACCCAGGAGCTTAGTGTGTGATTCAGTTTTGATGATAGTGTTATCGAGAGATGAGATAGTGAAGGTGGTTTTATGATGGGATACAGATTTGGGAATGAAGAGAAGGAGTTCGGTTTTTTAGGGTTAAGGATGAGTTGGTTATCAGTTAGCCATTTCTCAATGGTGGGAAATGAGTTTTGAGTGATAGAATGAAGATAAGAGATGTTATTGGAGAAGGAGATAAGAGCAGAGTCATTAGCATATTGTATTAGGGAGGAGGTGCCACAGACTGGGTGAAGATTGTTAGTAAAGATGTTGAAGAGAAGAGGCCCTAGAATAGAGCCTTGTGGAACACCTGTCTGGATAGGTAAGAAAGGGTGCTGGAGGTATGTCATCTGACTGACTGCAGTCTGTTGGTGAGGTAGCTGGAGAACCACAGAATAGGGGTGGTGGAGAGGCTGAGCTCAGCTGGTTTTGTCAAAAGCTTAGAGTGAGATACAGTATAGAAAGCTTTTGGGAGGTCAGGAAATGGACAAAAAACAGTTGGTTTCTGTCTTCTGCAACTGTATGAGTGAAAGACAGAAGGGCAGTAGTGGCACTGTGGTTAGCCTAAAACCATACTGAATGGGGGCCAGAAGGGTTTCCTGGATCATGACTTTGATAAGCTGATGGTGTATGCATTTTCTGATGATTTTAGAAAGTGGGGAAAGAATGGCCATGTGCCTGTAGTTGGAGGGATCTGTGGATTTTCCACCTTTGTGTAGGAGTATGGTATAGAAGGAATTTCAAATGTTGGGGACAGTAGATTCTTGGACTAATCTATTTATAAGAATTGAGATAGGGTAGGCTATAGAGTATGCTGCAAGTCTGAGAAAGTGAAGAGGCAAGTAGTCAGTAGAGGGGGAGCATGGTTTGGGCTTGAGTAGAAGAGATTTTATATAAGCAGTGTGGGCTGGTTTTAGTAAATAGGAAGTGGTGGTGGTGATAGTAGAAGAGGTGGGGGAGGATCACAGCTATGGTCTTTGTGGGTTAGTTTATGCATAGATTCAATAAAGTGGGAGTTATGTAGTGTAGCTATTTCCTAGGGGAGTGTGATCAGGGTAGGAGTTGGGGGTGGAAGGACCCCCAGGGTGGAGGAGTTTATTGATAGTGTGCCAGAAGTTTTTTTGGGTTGGAGTGATATACGGTCTGGGCCTCATACCAGAATTTTTTTTATCATTGTTGATATGCTTTTTGGCCAGGTTTCTTAGTTCTTTGTATTTTTGGAGTAGTGTAGTGGGTTTAGTTTTCAGCCATTGCTTCCAAGTACGGTCTCTTGTTTTCATGAGGGTATCAGTGTCTTTCGTAAGCTAGAGAGTGTAGTTAGATTTTATTCCAATTTTTCTTAGTGATGCTAGGGAGTTGAGTATATTGAGGAAAGTATGACTGAATTCAATTACTGCATCATTGAGCAGGAGGTATTTGAGGTAAGACCATTTCACTAATGACAGCCTATTGTTAAAGGCTTCTGCATCAAAGTTAGAGAGGTTGTGGCTATCTCTGTAGAGGTGGGACTTGGGAGTTTGATGTGAGTATCTTTGCACATAAGTAGGGAGGTGGTCACCGAGGGAGTCTGGTAGAGTACCAGAGTTATGATAAAGGCTTGGATCAGAGACAATGATCCAGTTAAGAATGGAGCTATTTTTGATGTTTTTGTTTAAGCAAACTGGTGCTATAATAAGTTGTGTGAAGCCATGGAGGTTAATATTAAGATTTAGGGAGCTGGCTGATACTTTATTCCAGTCAATGTTGATATCTCCTGGTATAATTGTCTCATAGGGTATATGGAGTGAGATCCATGATGGTATCAGTTCTAGGATGGGAATGTTACTTCCTGTTGGGATATAGATAGATGCTATAGCAAATTTTTTTAGAGGGGTTCAAGTGACAATTTAGAATATGTAGTTCACCTGGGTGGAAGTCAGGTAGAGGTATATGTAGGGGAGAAGTTGAGCTGCTTGGAGTATATGATTGTCACTCCTCCCCCCCTTTTTGGAGATTCTGTCTTGACCTTAGAGTTTGTAGTTGGGAGGTAAGATTTCATTTTGGAGATATGGGGTTTTAGCCATGTTTTGAACAGGGTTAAGATATGTGGAGAGTAGTGGACTATCTGAGAGTGTTGCTCAGTGATTTTATTTAGTAAAATTTCTATATTTAATGAGTAGATATTAAGGTTTTTAGTAGTGAGGGTAGAATATTGGTGTAGAGTGGGTAAGGGAAAGGTAGGGTGTGGAGAAGAGGGTGCAAGGATTGGGGTGGATGTCCCCATCTAGCAGAAGAGATTTTGTTAATAGAGTGAGATGACTGTGGTAGAAGTAGAAATTAAAGCATCTCTACTTGAGTTTTGGGGTGGTGGCAATATGAGTAGATAGTCTGGTTTTATAAAGTTGGATGAAGGAGATATTATACACTGAGGGAGAGATTAAGAAAAGTAGGGGAGGTCCCTAGTGGTTGCTGGTTGTGGAAGAGTAGGAGAAGGGTTTTGGTAGTTGAGTTTAATGTGACAGGATGTGAAGAAGGCAAGGTAGAAGAGTAGAGGGGTTGAAAGGCAGAGGTGGAACATGATGGAGGAGGAAGTTGTGAGTGAGGATGAGCTGTATTATCGTACGTGTAGTTGTGTGAGTGAGTGTATGAATTTGGGTAGTTGTAGTTAGTATAGATAAAGAAGGGGATGAGGAGGGAGGAAAGTGAGTGAGAAGTAGATTAAACCAGATTAGCTTTTCAGGATAATAGGGGGAAAGTAGGGTTAATGCTGTAAAAGGAAGGCTATGATTGGAGCATGGGTGGGGTTAGTTTTTGGGTTGGGACTCTGTAATTGGGTAAGTAGATGTGGTTCTTGGACCTTTCAGGGTGGACGGAGTATAAATCTAGAGTAAGAGGGGGTAGATGGGAATAGGAGTAGGGTAGGGGAGCAGAGGGAGCCCAAGTGTAGCAAGGGTGAATGGAGCGGGTTGATCCAACCATTGCAGAGGTATCGCCAGAAATGATCAGAAAAACTGGGTGAGTTTTATTATAGCAAAAAGTATAGAACTACAGTCCACTTAGTTAAAAAGGAGAAGAGGTTTGCCAA
This sequence comes from Protopterus annectens, assembly GCF_019279795.1. Classification (NCBI taxonomy): domain Eukaryota; kingdom Metazoa; phylum Chordata; order Ceratodontiformes; family Protopteridae; genus Protopterus; species Protopterus annectens. Next base: position 1,474,103,134 of record NC_056737.1, on the reverse strand, counting down.
TATGATGATTTCAGCAGTTTATTTCAAAATATTTATTCACATCAGATTTTCACCAACCTATGGGAGTAGTTGCCAGAAAGATAGTATAAGGGAGAGAATTATAAGCAGAGTTGGGGTTAGGGGAATGGTACAGGTAGGGTCCATGAGTGGTGTGCTCACCACTACAAAATGGTTATAACGATGCAGACCATAACAGCAGTACTAGTTTACACAAGGAAGGCAGGATACATACAATCTTAAATAATGGCACAGTTAACTATTATATTCCACCTGCTTGTGAAGGGATGCTCGCACTCCAGGTGGTTATTGCAGGTTATTTGGAGGAGGGCGTAAACTTCTTTGCACATTGGGGCCTTCTAAAATGGGATAAGGACAGAGCAAGATAAGAGGGTTGAGGAGAAAACAATTTAATTAACTAAATCATAAGTAGAAAACACAATAATATCAACTGCCAAATTACTGGAGATTTTAGATAAGGACTTGGGAACATACACACTAGTTTGTTCCTCTAATTAGTCAACAGATGCTGAGATTAGCAGAAAGAAAATAGGGGAGAGAGGGATTGGATAAATGTTGCCATACAATGCTGTTGGCCAGCACACTCATCTTAGGAGTTCAGGGAACTGATCCATTAAGAAAAATATGGTCTCATGTGCTACACAACTTGGACTTCTTGCTGAGTATGCATAAGAAGGAAGTAATTTGTTAAACAGAGCATGGCAGAGAGGCCAGACAAGCACAATTGTTTAATGGGTACTATGCTTAATTTGGAATATTAGTGCTTATGCACTAGAAAGGCTCATGTATTATAGGAAGATGAAAAAAAAACTGTCTGCATGTAAAACGGATGAGATTAATATATGTTGGTTCCACAGCCATTATGTTTATCGGTGCATGGATCAAGTGTATGAGCAGCCCTTTCTTATGTATAAAGCAGCAGGGTTAGGGCTTTGGCAGGGGTGTGGGCTGATCTGGAAATAAATGGAAGTAATAATTGCTGGCTCTACTTCATGTTGTCGAAGGCTGACAATATCGAAGCTAATATTGTTGGCACCAGATTAGCGAAAGCAAAAAACATTGAACGTTTAAATGGAAATCTCCGTAAGGGGAGATTTCCGTTTATTTCAATGTAGTGCGGTTGGTATATTTAAGTCGTGGGGTGCAGGGCGGCTTATCCCCCTGCTTGCAAAGGTAAGTTTTTATTTATTTTTGTTTTTAGGCATTTTTTTTTATCTTTTGATGTTTCAGAATTCGATGATATGGTGTCGACCATATCAGATTCGATATTCTGAAACTTTGATAAGATAATATAGATGCTAATAGCCAAATGCAATAATGGGTTATTTTGGTCAAAACAATAGGCATTCGGTTGATACTGCATAAACATCAAGGGTTGAATAGATTTTAATGGCCAGTGTTTGTGACAGTGAAGCCAGAGGGCTGAATAAGAGCAAGGCAGATTTATGTAGGGATATCAGCTCATAGAGGTATGCTCAAATGGAAAGTAGATAATAAATAACAGACATGGATTTGAAAATTTACACTTGCAGATGATTCTGTCATGGTTCAGTACAGTACAACTACCGGTACCTGTTTGAAGCCTTGATTTAGTGACTCATAGCTAGCAGCCTTTTTTTTTTGTTTAACATTTTGCTCCATCAGTAAGACTGGATGAATCTGCTATCCTATGTTTTGCAAAAGCAACCGAAGGAAAATAATTTCAAATCTAGCACTGATATCCTTGGCCAAAACTCCAAGATGCCATGTAAAAGATTTAGATGATAATGAAAAGGTTTTACAAACCAAGAGGAGATGTTTTGGGAAACAAGAATCCATCTTATGGAATGTCTTTCCAGTCATTTGGGAAATGTGGAATATTTTTGCCACAGCAAATGTGGAATACTTTTCTAGAGTGAATTTACCAACCATTATGGCATCAGAGTAGTTCATCAACAAAATAAATATCTCACAGTGATGAAGACTAAACAGATTGATACTAATTCAGGCCTTATCAGACATGGAAAGATGACACATGTTAGGACTGTGATGAGCCCTCTTCACTCTGTGACAGTAACTAAGGAGTCTCAATCCTCACCACTTTCTCCGGTGAGGGAGTGTGACTAAAACCAGGGATAGAAATACACAGTTTCCCCTAAGAGTACACTGGGAACAGGTTCCAAACCTGGGACTGGACTATATGCTTCAATCCAGGTCCCCAAATGAGTCTCCACACTAGCCACTGCAGAGCACTGTGTCCCAGTTCTAGGTATCTGACACACTCACTTTTAAATGTATGATATTCATGTATACACACAGGAAACACTGTCACAGATTTACCTGCTGTATATCTTTGCCCAAATTAAAAGGCAATGGCTGCCACCAGTCAAATATTACAATGCCTTTCATAAGGGGTCTTCAATTATATTGGGTAAAATAGATATTGAAACAAATTGTAGCATGCATCCCTAGCAGTAAGGCTTTACGGAGTGACCCCAGTGTTATCATATTAAACATAAACACTCTTGAGTTATTAAAAATATTCATTAAGTAACCAGCCACAATGAGAGGTAGTAAAACATTTAATAATAAATAAAAGGATTTAAAACGTAAATATTGAATAACTGATTCTAATAAATAACAGAGTTTCACACCCTGGAAATATGAAAATAATACTATAGACTAGATATCACATTGATTTAGAAAACCTCTAACTAACTAGCTGTAGTCCCTGACTATCTGAAGATTTACTGTCCCTATCTAATCTAAATAACTCAACAAGGCAAGATTATACTCTTACTTCTACAAGGCAAGATGAGGAATTATAACCCTACTCCAGGCTGTTATCTGTCCTCAGTGACTGGAACAACTAATCTGGAAACAACTGGACTACTACTGCTGAACAGCTCTGGAAAAACAACTGAATGAAAAACTGAACAACTGACTCAGAACCTGCTTTTATAGCAGACTTTTTTTTAAAAAGGAACAATAAGCTACTATGAGAATTCTACTCTTTCATATTAGACTTTGAAAAGTAAACAAACAGCTGCAGTGAAGATTCTATTCTCCCACCTCTGGCACACAGTGGCATCACATCAAGGTCAGCTGACTCTGGCATAACACACATTCTGAATTCTCTTAGAAAAAAGGTACATTTGGTCAGCCAGAAGAACAATGTTTCCATTCAAACATCTTGCATACATCAAAGTGATAATCAAAAGACAAACTTATTTACAAAATTATAGCTAGTCATGTTGGCAAATGTAACACATGGTAATTTACAATTATTTACAAAACTTCAGCCAGTAGTGCTAGCACAGATAATAATATCTAATATCCTCACAAGGAAAACAGTTAAGAATTCATGTTTTCAAGGAGCAGGTGAATATAGCAAATGCTTTAGGCCATCCCAAAGTATTTCAGGTAAAGTATGATGGATGTATTTTGACATGTTTAGTAATGATGAGATAATCTCAGGAAGCAAGGGAGTGACTCCTGGGATTATGTTATGGTGACCACACAGCAATAGTGAGAGATTTCAAAAAAAAAATCCTTGCAGATGGGAAGAAGTCAGCATGTTTTCCTCTGTAGACAGACAAGCAATAAACATCAAAAGCTGATAATTGGGATGTATGAAAGGACAGCATTTAATTAGATAGTACATACATTATTTATTTTATTTATTTGCATTTGTTTTCCGGGATAGTCCACTGAGTCTAGGAGTGACTATTTTCAGCGGAGGCCCGGGGAGAAAAGCTCCACATATTACATATACATTGATGAAATAAAGTTACATAATGACTGCTAACAGATTCAAGTTACTAGTAAGGAACATTATACAAAATACAAAAATAACAATGATTTACATCCAGGTACAATATATACATGTTGATACATATTTAGAATTAGTGTTTTTTATCTTTAAATTTAATCTTGTAGCTGAGGATACATAAAATTGAGAGGGGGGAGAGATAAATTAAGTGAAAATAGATATTTCAAAGTGTTAAATTTGTTATATTGTTAGAAGTTGTTAGAACATACATACATACATACAAATATTTCAGGCATGGGCATTAATGCCCTTTCCACCTGACAATATCCCAAAACAGTTGTTCCCATAATAATTGTCCAGAGTGTTCTTAAAAATATCTAAACTAGTACTTGCTTTAATGTAATTTGGTAGTCTCTTCTAGGCAATCAGCTGGTCTCTCAGAGAACCAATTAGTACATTTCTCATTCCTGTATAATCTTCTACATAGGTTATCTGATGATTCTCTACTACTTTTAGATAACCCCAAACATGACCAGAGGTAGTTGTCTCTAAACGCCCTATATACCTGAAGATGATCTCCTCTTAAATATCTATAACGGACACTGTAGAAGTTCAGATATTTTAGTCTTTCATAGTAACTTAAATGTTCACATCCATGGATGTCCTTGGTATATTTGCACTGTTCTGTGGATTGCAGGTTGTTCAAGCATTAAAATCACATAAGGCAAGTTCAGTCTGAATAATGAAAACTTTCTTTATTTACTACAAGCAATATGACTGCCACAGATCTTCTTTCACACAATACATCCACCTCTTTGTGCGGCATCCTCATTTCCCTTAGCTTCTTCTGGCCTGTTCCAAATGTTCTTCACCAGATTGTCTTCTGCTTTTCTGCCCATGGGCCCTAACTACCATAATATGTTCTCTTTGATCTTTTCTGCAATTGGACATACTTTGGCTTCTGCACTTATGTCATCATTTCTTTGTCTGTCCCACAGTGTGCATTCTACCACCCTTCCCATGCATTTTATTTCCTTC
>NC_056737.1:1473958327-1474093327 GCF_019279795.1 Protopterus annectens | reverse complement strand
GGGGACAATATATAACTGAAGCAGGAAATCATCACTATACATGTAATAACATCACTAAGCAGTATAGAGTATCATTTACAATAATGCTTTTGTGTAAGCTTATAAAAGAACAGAAGTAATTATGTTTCTCACGGGAGGAGTGCAATAAACTCAATTCAGTATAGCACGAAGAGTCAGTTGAGAAGAAATGTTTGAGTAGGTAAGACAAATAAATCATGAGCATTTGAGTATTTTAAAATGGAGGTTGAGGATGTTTGCAAATTCAAGTATAACTTAGATGTGGTTTGTTCTTACAAATGAAGAGCTTGTTTATTTGTTTGATGATGAAGTGAATGTTGTCCCATAGTTTAACTACATTTACTAAGAGTAATGATCCCCCTTGTGAGTTGCTGGATTTTTGTTATTCTACTCAGTGTTGGCCCTTTCATCAGAAATTCTACTTGGATTTACACCATTTTGTTGAATTGCCGATGGCTGGGTGTTTGAGGGATATTATAGTATTTTAGTGTCCTTAGGAGCTATGTATATGATATGTAGTGTGGTAGTTCAGATTCTGCAAGGGAATACAATGATGGGTTCAGTTTGGGAGGCTGTATGCATATATACTTATTTTGTTATACACTATTCAATCTTGTTCATTAGTATAGTCTGAAGACTAGTGAAAACTGCAGATGTATACAGAGAAATATAGCCATTACCTTCCTGAGTTGGTCAGTGAGCAATGACCAGTTTGGTTTGTAAGTTAGCCCTAATTTGTTGTGTGTTTTTGGTCAATAGCACAGATGTGCCGGGCAAATTTAATTTTGTCATCTATGATGATTTCCAGTAACTTGGTAAGGGTAACTTCTTGCATTCTCTGTGTGGAAGAGTCAATTTATTTTGTAATGAAAATATACTACAAATTAATATATGATATTATTTATGGGCAACTCCTGCATATGTGGTTGAGGTGAAATTCCTTGAGAAGCAATTGCCAACAATAAATGCAAAAGATGTTGAGAAACGTAATAGTAATTGTTATTTTCAACAGGAAATAATTGTTGATATAATTTCAAGATTTGCGAAAGTAATGATCCCCTTCTTTCAGGAGATTTTTCCCTTTTTAAAGTCAGTACAACTGCAAGATTTGTATTCAGAAGTTTCAGGGATTCCTTGAATGCAGAGTGATTGTCCCTTTTTGGCAGAAATTTAGAGACTTTATAAAGGCATTGTGGACAGACAAGTGCATAATAACAGATACACTTTTATTGTTTAATGCTCCAATACCAGCTATTAAATGGTTTAAATCTTACCTCACTGACAGAAAACAAGCTGTTCTCTGGGACAATCACATCTCATCTCTCCTGCCTGTTTCCATTGGGGTTCCTCAAGGCTCTATCCTTGGCCCACTTCTTTTTTCCATCTTCATTAATGATCTTCAAACTACAATCCCTCAAGCAACCTGCATTCAATATGCAGATGATTCAACACTCATTTGCTCAGCTCCTTCTACCCCAGAACTAACCTCTCTCACCCAAAAAGTATTCACTACAGTAGAAACATGGTTCTCTAATCGCTTCCTCTTACTAAATGCCAAAAAAACCAAACTTCTTCTATTTTCTCCCACAGCTAGAACCTCACCTTTAAATTTCTCCATCTCTTCGAACAGCGCCACTGTTATCTTACCCGACACTTCAACTAAATTATTAGGCGTTACAATTGACAATAAACTCTCTTTCGACCTACACATTAACAACTCCATAAAGTTAGTTAACAGAAAGATAGGATCCTTATATCGAATCAGACCTTTTCTTACACCACCTACCAGAACAAGGATTGCTCACTCTCATCTTATATCAACTCTTCTATATGCTGCGCCTATCTTCGCTAACCTCAAAACCAGCCTTAGCAAACTGACAACCTGCTATAATAACATTGCTACTGGTAATCCCTATAGAACTCATCACTGCCTCAACTTACAACTTCTAGGCTGGCCTGAGTTTCAAAACTATCTTTTAATCCATCAACTCTGCATTGCCCATAAAATACTATACCAACCTAATAACACCCCATACTCTCTCAACTCATAACCCCATATAAAAATCTCAACTCTCTCCGCTCATCCAGCAAACTTCTGACAAGTTCAACAAAGTCTAATAATAATGCTGGTGACTCTCTATTTACCAATGCTATTGGGTCAAAATGGAATTTGTTACCCACTAGCTTAACAAAGATAACTTCATTGCCCTCTTCAAACAAAACATTAAAAGGCATTTCCAAAATCACTGGCTTTGCTCCTGTCATAAACCTGATTAGTCTATCTCTATTACTACCCAACAAAACCTTTCTATTCCCATCCTCATTATTTCCCCTTACCCTTGCGCCTTTCCATAGAAATCCAATCAATTCTTTTGTCACTACTTGTTAATTGAGAATTGAACTGTATGGAGTAGTCATAGTAACTAACTCCTGTACTAGTATTTTACACATAAGAGTGTTATCTTTTATTTTTATTTTTATTTTTATATGTTTTTACTTGCTAACTCTATTACTAACTCTTAGATGTTCATTATTATTAGTACTGTTAGTACATTTTATATAACAATTTGTGTGTGTAAACTTTTTTACTTCTTCTCAGAATGTATCTCACTTTGTGGAGCTTTTCTCCCCAGGCCTCTACTGAAAATGGAAATTCTTCCAGCTAGACTAGCCCGGTCAACAAATGTAAAATAAATAAATAAATAAAATTGTATACCAAAGTCACAAGTGCATCTTTCCTGGTCTCTTTTGGCAATAGCAAGAAAAATCATCACTTCAAACTGGAAAAGCAAAATAATTGTATATTTTGCTGAATTTAGATTATTGGCCAAAACAGAATGTAATAGAGAACTTTTAACTCTTGCCTCTAGAACAACAAGAATAACACACAGAAAGTTATCCTGGATGAAACTAAAAAAGTTATTAGATAAAATGTAATGATTTTGAACAAAGACTAATGTTATGAGCATTTTTGTATATAGTTTAATACTTAGTGTTATGTTTATGTATAATTATTTGCATGATGTAAGAATTTTATGATTTATGAAAATTAATAAAAAAATGTTAAAAAAAACCAAGAAAAAAAAAAGAAGTTAGAGGGATATGGGTGCATATCCCCACATCAGTGCATAGGGCGTCGGAAGCACGTGCATAGGCTTGTCCCCTACAAAAAACTCTTGAAGTCAAATTTTTGAACTTCCTGCTTTGGATACTACTTTATCAGTGTTTCTGATGCTTTCACTTTTCCAGTTCAGTGATCCATAGTACAACCTTCAGGGATTTTTGCATGCTTTCTAAAACATGTTATGATCTTAACATGTGTGGTTTAAAAGCTTTTGTTAATCAACCATTTCAAGGGTATAAAATCAACATAATGTCTTTCATAGCTGACTAGTGCACAGATTTAAAGTAAAATAAGAAATAAGCTGACATTTTTCCAGATAAACTAATTTTCACCTTAAAAGAATCCACATTTTAATGTTGTGGCTTACATTTTTTATGATTGTTAGGTAAGTCAGTCTTCTCATCTAAAGAAACAGAATATAATACTATTTCACCCTAACTTGTAAGATGTATTTGTTGCACTTCTGATCTTAAAAACATTGCTTGCAGACCACGTAAATCCCTTTGCATATTACATAATGGTCAGTGCAAGTACAGAAATAACTGAATAATATTTCTTGTGCAAACACACATTACTGTTTTTTTCATTTCAGAGACTACAACATAGCAGCAAGCATTTCCCTCCTTCTCACTCTGCCGATTTATAGCATATTAATCCCAAAGGACATGACCCTTTATTTCTAAACCTGTATAAAGAAATAAGCATTATTTAATGCATCTATCTGTAAACTTCTGAATGGACAAAAAATAAAAGTGAAAATATAGCCTTGGGGCTATGTACATAGACTTTTTGGTGTTGAAATATTTGGAATACCACAAGGGACTAAAAATAAAATATGTTGTCATCATCTGAAAAAAAAGTGTTTATTGCCAATATTGACACCACTGCAGAAATAAAAATGGTTTTAATACATTTCAGATTGCACTGCCAAAATGTCCTATAGGTGGCAGCAAGACACCACAAAGACACTGCACTTGTAGCCTGTTTTGGTAAAGCTGGCTAAAGACTGCATCATAGCCACACATTATACATTGTACATTGTACTGAGAAAAAGTAAGAAAAATAGACTAAAAGGCTCTTTGTGACTGCCTTGCTATATCCTGTTGAGAGACAACAAGATATTAAAAGGTGCATTTAAGTGACATAAAGAACCTCATTATGTTAAAAGCATAAAAGCATAATCAGTTGGAGGGACGATGCACAGTAGCTGTCTGTAATTCAACAATCTAAACAAGCGAGCTTATACTTCATGTTGCTGTGGTCTGTGCAATTATTATTCTCCTGCTGTGTGCTGGATTTGTTAAGAACCCTGAAAAGCAGGCACATGCCTTGTTCTATTTGATTTCATGAGTGCAGTTATAATAACCTACTCTCATTTCATTTTAATAAAAAAGGCAGGCAGATGTGCCTGCAACCATTGCATTTACAAGCTGCTGGGAATTATTGACATTCACTCTGTCAGCTCTAAATCCATTTTGTTTGAATCTTCCTTCTGATCAACCTCTTCAAAATTAAATCTTAAGCATGGAGAAAAGTTAATGCACAAGAAGTGCCTTCAATAACATTATAATAATCTTTCACCATTTCTGTGTTTGTACGCATTGTGTAGTCATTATTAAAAAAATAATTGTGTGCCATATTGATTAAAAAAATGATGAAAATCAATTCACATTTTGCTTTTGTTGTGTTGTGTAGTTGTTTGGTAACAATAACTGCCAGCAACTGGTTTTAAAAACTAGAGTGAAAGACTATTCAAATGTTCAATATAGTGGCTGTTTTACATTACTAATATAAAAGTGCGATATAGATGAAACTGGTGGCCACACATTTATTGACCCTTTCAGAGAAAGGAAGGCAATTACAAAAAACAGAATACCGATTTTGAAGGTGCTACACATGCAAAATAGCTACGAACTTCCACAAAGCAAACACATTTTAGGATGTTAAGATGCTTTTAATTTGACATCTGTGATCTGAAAAAAAGATTTTCACTAATACTTAACTAGCAGTCACATCTGGATTCAGCATATAGAAATCCACCAGTCTTCATTTAGCATTTTTTGCAAAAAACATAGCTTGAAGTACTGTTGTTTTTATGCTATGTGTTTGTTTATTTCTGATTTAAACTACAGTGTTTTTTTGTTTTTTTTTCATGGAGGGCCCATCCATACTCTTTTCATTGAGTCACACTTCATATCCTCCACAGTTTTTGTTTGTTTCTCCCTTCCTTTTTCTTCATCCTTAATTGAGATTGGATTCAGTCATAGCTAATAACATCTTTGACACTCAAATACTTCACAGAGTTCTGTATTTTCACTCATGTTACTGAATTTCACAACTGCCAAGATACTTGAAAAAATTGCATATACTATAGCAGTAAGTGACCATTTTAATGTGATGGTTAATGCTTAATCCTCTCTCTCTCTCTCTGTCTCTCTCTCTTTTGATCTGATATACATACTTCCATTATTAGTGGATGAAAACAAATGTGTCAATGATCTGAGTCACAACTGCATTTGCTAAAAAAAAAATAAATAAATAAAAATGCTAAAACACACTTTTTTTGAATGTTTTTTTTTTTTTTTTGTAGTGGAGAATGCCCCCTTCACCCCCCCCCCCGATGTGGTGGGCAAGCCCCCGCATCCACATCATGAGCTTATATACACAAACTCCATGGTCAAACCAAATCAAAGAATGAGGAAATTATCCAGAAAAGTGCATCACTGCAGGCACAACTCAGTCATCACAGGTTGAACCTTGGACGACTGAAGCTCAACTGTTAAGTCTTCGTCCACCAATAGAGTAATGCATATTTGCTGCATGGGTGAATAGGTTATAACAAAAATGTAGAAGAGCTATTTTGGCATAATGTTGTCACTGCACTGTTTTTTTTTGGTTTGTGTCAATCAATCAGTGTATTATGACATTTAGTCCACACTGAGATTTAGTTTATATATATATATATATATATATATATATATATATATATATATATATATATATATAGTTAAAATGCTTCCACCATGAGTGGACAAAAGGGAATGCACCAAGGATCAGAATCCCCAACCTACATTTGCAAAAAAAAAATAAATAAGTCATAAAAAACACTTTTTTTAAAGTGTTTTCTGAAGGGGGGGCAAGCCCCCCTGCACCCTTATGATGCGGGGAGATCAAACCAACCATACACCTCTGACCTTATATTGAATAACTCCAGAGTCACACCAACCTGAAGAAGGGGAAAATTCCCCCCAAAAGGGCATCACTGCTGGTGCAACTTTCTGACAGTGATATCCAGTGGTGGAGCTGCACTCACTGATGGGTTGAACCTCTGGCAACTGAACCTTTAAAATTAAATGTTCATCCATCACCAGGGTAATGAGATAAAGCATGAAGAATACGCATTTCATTGTAAAAAATCTCATCTACATTTTCCATTTCTGTATATTCTGAAGTTTTAAAAGCTGATTTCTTCCACCTCCTGCCTCTTCAAAACACAGCATTTTTTTTCTAATCACTCAGCACTGCAATGCTGTACTCTCATTGTGAAGTAACTGTAACCATTATACTGTAAAGTGCTGTGACAGAATATTAGAAATGAATTGCCACGTCAGAGAGGCACAAAAGATGACAGATGAATTCTCAGTGCAACTGTTTAAAACAAAATTATACTCTGATCCATAAGATGTCACAATATATCGTGCAAGTGTGAACAAGGTCTTGTTCCATAAATAGTACTGAATTTCACCAGCAGAAACACAGCTGCCAAAACAGATAAGCATTCATCTTACCACAGATATCTCAAATTAATTAGGCTATGACTGCCTATACACTGTAAGGCATGTTTCAACACATATAATAACAGTCTTTCATGATTTTGAAATACAGTTTTTAACTTTTAACACTGGTGACTGATTCAACTATGCCAAGCCTCACTAGTATGGAGCATAGCCACAGAATTTTTTTTTGGATATAACTACCACAACTCATACTCAAGCACTTTGGTTAGAAATGGATGCTGTTACCTTCAATATTTACATACAGTTTCCAATATAATAATGTAGTCATATTCTGCTCGGTAAGTAAAGCCTGTCTGTAACTATGACATAAAAAAACTCCATCATCTTAATTCTGAAGTTTGTACAAAAAATAATGTTTTAAGCCTTTTTATAACTCCACATTTATTAAAGTAGTTTTTTGAGCAACAAAAGACATCAGCAATAGATTGCTGTATATCTCAAAAATGAGACATAAATAATGACTTGCCCTGTGAATTCTTCACACTAAATTAATGGATTCCTTAATGCCCCATTTAGTGTAAAGATAAGATAAGTTTTGCATATTATAGAAGGAAATTGACAACTATCCTGGGATTGTTGCCATCTGCCATAAATGCAAATGGTCCAATTAAGAAACTTCATTATACCTGTGGTCCATAATTCCAAAGAAGTAGAGTGATGTCCACTTTGGAAGAAAATGTATTTTAGTAGGATATTTGCAAAATCTATTCATAGCTTCTTCTTCTTAACATTATTGTTATTAATTTTCGAAGGACTGATAACTGCAGTAAAAGAGCAGTGATTTCTCTATGTAATATATTAAGAGGAAAGCCATTAATTATATTTCATTAAACATGCATATTGATTTATTGAAGAAATGTTTAAGTGGAAACTTCTGAAAGTATAAAGTGTGGGCCAGTTGCATAACTTGTGCATATTACATAGCAGCCAATTATTTTAGTGTTAGCTGTTAGTATTTTTTCCTTGTAGGTATGTAGCTTTTTTTCTTGTTGGCTGCTTTCATTTTCCTATCAAGGATATATTTAATAACAGACTTCTTTAGTATATTATGTTATCACTTGCTTGGTTTTCATTAGTAACAGTGGTATCCGTATATACTTTAATGGCTAAAATAAGGATTTAATATTTGTGCATTTGTACAATTTTCTAAAAAAAAAAAAAAAAAAAACATTAGAAAGCACACTTTTGCCTTGTACAGTAAAGGCACCTCTAAGTGTATAGCAGTATTTTTTTATTTAAAGAGCAAGGATTTGGGGATTTTTCACAGATGGCACTGTGGTACAGCAAATAGTGTTATCCCCCCAAAGAAAGAAATTTCCAGGTTCAACTTTCAGATGGGCTGCCTTCTGTGCAGAGTGTGTATGTCCTCCCTGTGTCCGTGTGGGTTGCCTCTAGGTGCTTCTGTTTCCTTCCACGTTCCAAAGACATTTAGTCAGTGGATTGGTCTCTTTAAATTGGCCATAGGTGTGAGTGTGCAGGCAACTGTGTGGTGTGGAAAAAACACTCTGGCAGGGCTGGCAATCTGGCAGTGTAAACTTTGACTCTAGGTGATTGTCACTGTTGTGACACCCTGACCTCATGTGCAAAAATCGGAAAAAGGACTGGTGGATGGATTTTGTGAATTTTAGAGTGTGTGTGTGTGTGTGTGTGTGTGTGTGTGTGTGTGTGTGTGTGTGTGTGTGTGTGTATATATATATATATATATATATATATATATATATATATATATATATATATATATATACACACACACACCCGGATTTACTAAACTTTTATGCAGGACTAGCTTAGTCCTGCACGGAAGTGACCGTTTAGGAGCAGGACAGCAGCGTGCCATGCATATTAATAAGGCGGGTTGCCTGAGCTCCTAGGCTTACACGAAGCATGTAATAGTGCAGGGGGCGTGTCTGAGAGCAGCACTCTCAGAATAAACATGCCCCTGCAATGTAGAACATTAGAAAGGGGTATGCAGTGAGCGAGACTGCTCACAACTGACCGCATATCCCCACCAACAGTCCCCCTTGTGTATAACAGCAACACAATGTAGTAATAAAATGAAGAAACTCTATTTTTTTTTTTAAATCCAATTGAAGTTAGCCATAGATGCAGGTGTGCCCATCGCTTAGCTACAGTTAAAGCAGCTTAAAAGGCTGAAGAAGATAACAAGGAAGATATATGCAAATGAAGCAACACAGCAATAGTGTAGTGGGTAGAGCATTCGCCTATCGAGCAGGCATTCCCAGTTCAAGTTCCACTGCAGCACATTCTATTTTACATGGCAAAGCAGGTTACGACCAATACTTTTGCTGCATAACCCACTAAATAACATATATTTATGAACTGGAGTACTACAGTAAATGCAGATGTGAGGTGTCAGTGTCATAATGAATAAGGCACTAGTAAGCAGGTCTAAGCACAAATAAGCAGTAGTAAGCATATGTAAGCACTAGTAAGTGGCCTTAAGCCCATTTATGCGGCAGTAAGCAATGCTTGCACTGGCTAAGCAATTCTAAAGCTAACTCTCTATAAGCAGATGTAACGGCAGGTTAGCAGTGCTTACAGTCGCGCAAATCTACTTGCAACTGCTCAAACGTGCCTTAATCACTCTGCATCCAATGTCCCTTATTTTGCCATCAACAAAACAAACAGCCATGCAGGTCTCGAACCCAGAATCCTATTTACCATAGTCACAGTAGTTATCCACCAAGGCATCACAGAAGACTGAAGTAGTAGTAAACATGTCCTCACCATAGTATAGCCAAACTGAACCTGTGAAAGGCATCAGTATACAGTCATATGTGCCATAACCCACTACATAACATAAATATGTGAACTGGAGTACAGCAGTAAGCCCAGAAGTGAGTTGTAATTGCAATAGAGGGTCAAAGTCCCCAATAAAACACAAGGACCTCACAGAGTGTGCATACACATCAATCAGGGATACCAGGCATACATATAAGGTGTAATGAATAATAACACAATGCAAAAAGGCATTATAATGAAGGTCTAATGTAAGCGATGCTAAGCATTGCACATGCCAGCTTAGAAGGTGTGAGAAATGTGTAGACTAGCTAATTCTTTGTGCCCAGTGGTATACCCCTTTAAACAATGCCAACCTTAGGTAAGCAGGTTTGCCCATATTTTAGCCTTTTCAAAACTGACCAATCATGGAAAAGTGCAGGAAATTGGCCCTACTTAAACCCAAGAGGCAGGACTACATCTTATAACTGGTTGTAGCTTTCCCTTGCAAACACTATGGGAGTAAGGGGAGAAGGAGTGCACTTCCGTGTGCAGTGCTGGTGCATCCAGGAGTCCAAGGTCATGGCAGGACTCCTAGTTAAAGACCATGCGCAGAGACTGCTGCAGGGCTAGTACCAGGGCTCCCAATATAAGGTGGAGCTCTGGGACCATCTTGCCCATTACCTTACCAGTGCCACTGGCATACCTTGAACTGGTGAGCAGGTCAGGCACCACAATGCCGACCTGAAGCGGTGGAAGCGGAACCTCTTGGAGGAGTGGCTCCAAGAGGCTAGAGCATCAGGGGATGTTCCAGATGTGTGTATCACCCTAGTATGTGTGTAATAAATGCCAGCTCAGGTATATCATGGATAGGTATGGCTAAATATTCTTCTTATGTCCTCCACAGCTGCAACAGAGTGGTCCCTGAACCAGGACGCCCACATCTGCCGCCTGGCGCAGTTGCGGCGCGAGGCAGGTCAGTAATACTCATGCTTTTACTGTCATAGGAAATAAAAAATAAAAGTAGTAGTAAATTAATTGCTAGTATAAAACCTGTATTGTTCAAGAGAAGTACTGCATAAAATAGAGAATATGGCAGGAAGAGTCTCATATTGTTTGTATGGCAATAAAAGTGTAATATCCTGACAAAACAGGTCTAACTACTGGACTGCATGTGTATATTCTGGTATCATATGGTAATGTAGATTTGCAATCATATAATAGTACTGTAGTATTAAGCACTGTTACCCACACCATGCACCATAAATTGAATGTGTAGGAATGCCTTTATATGACAGGTATAGTCCCCAGAGACCATTTAGTACAACTGAGAGACACATAGACAGTAAACAGGGAAAATGCAGGCAACAAAAACCAAATAGCACATCAACTGAGATGTGAACTGTTGTTTTTTTAGCACACACAGCTGCGGTTCGAATCCTGCCAGTGGTAGTAGTCTGCATACAGAATCATACCCCACAACTGTACAGATATGTCCAGAATGTCTATTAAAGTGGCCCATCTCTATTGCCTATCAACCTGTCCACATGGCAAATCAGTGGGATGATCCCAGATGTATAGGTAGCAAACAGGAAATACAACTGATTGACACAAATCTATAACAACAAACCTAGCACACTAGCAACTCCCCAATACCTTATATGACTAAGAAGCCATGTATGTCCCATTTACACCCCAAATTGCTAAGCTGTGGTCAGAGTGTTTACAATAACACAGTGAGATGGTATGTGCATAATAGTAATGTGGAACCTGGTACTGTGTGTGGGAACATTCAGGTAGTGCTAATAAACATTCCTCACACAGGTCTGTCAGATACCAATACTGTGCCCAGAAATACAAGAATGATATGCAGTTGCTCTGAATAATGAGGTATTACACATCGCTGTCACCCACACTGTCCTACAACATATAATTGTTTAGGAATGCTGTATAAGACTGTTGTTATACAAGGTCAGAATGCATAAGCACAAGGGATTAATAAGACAAATAAGATTGGAGATATACAGCAATATCAATATAGCAGACACAACTGTGATGGACAGTGTTTAAGCTGTAGCAGACACAGCCATGATCTGAATCCTGCGAGTGGATGTAGACTGCATACAGATTAATACCCCACAACTGTACACATGAGGCCAGAATGTCCAGTATATGTGCCCATATCAGCTGCCTGTGCCCCTGGTACGTCTGTGGGATGATCCCAGATGTGTAGTCAGCAAACAGGGAATACAAGTGATTGTCGACCATCATGAGAACACACCTGTCACTGTAGCAACCCCCAAAACTGTTAGGAGAGTAATAGTTCAAGTATGGCCTATTGACACTCCCATGTTGTCAAGCTGTGACCAGACTTTGTACAGTAACAGAGTGAAATGTATGTGCATAATACTAATTTGTAATCTGGAACTTTGTGTGGCAACAGTCAGGTAGTGCTAACAAACATTGCTCCCACAGGTACGTTGGATGCAAACACTGTGCTGAGAAATACAGACCAATATAACCTGTACTGGTACTGTCCACCCTGGTATTGTAGGGGATCGTGAGTGTTGTAGTTTCTCTGAATAATAAAGTATTACTGGTCTCTGTCACCCACACTGTGCTACATAATATAACTGTGTAGGAAAGCATATATATGTGTGTGTCAGGTCACTAAAGGTGGAAGAGGGCAATATACTAGATATGTCCAGATACACCAGCATGTAGTCAACACATGGCCAGAGTCTGTGCAGAAAGAGATGGATAGCATAGTGCAAACCATCAACCTGGAATCCGGGTGTATGTGTACAAACAGTTAGTCAGTGTTAACAAACATTCCCTCCACAGGTATACCAGCTAAGAGGTGTATACTGCAGATAAAACCAATTCATGTATAATGATGACAACAGCTATATCACTGACCAAAATAAGGCTATAAGGTAGTGTAGTAAGACTTGTAAGGTACAGATAACAGCAATGACTAGGTAAGTAATGTGGACTACAGGAATATACTACTTGTTAATTGACATCTTTCCGTCCCCAACTTATCTCCAACAATAATAAACATACCCACCCCAACTGGTATGTACTGACTCAGATAGCGTCTAATTGTTTGATAAATATATTAATGATTCCCATGCATGTGCCATATTGAATTATTCCAACATTGCTGGCATGGTGCCATCAACGTACCTGCATGCTGTTCTTATTACCACTGTGGTCCCATATATTCCCATATATGCATGTGTTTTGTTTGCTATGCAACTGTTCCGTATCTGGTGTTTGGGTTAATGGGAATATCTATGCATGCTGTTATACCTAATCCTGGAATGTGTTGACTGTTACTAACCCATATATGATGATGAAATCTAAACACTATAACATGCTTGGGAAGGCTGGTCCCAACACACCCACCTGTCCCACCACAGCTGGCTGAGGCACTGGGCACCAGCATGTCTGGGGCCCACCACGGACCTCTCTGTCCGTTGGTCCTGCACCATCTTCAGGTAGAACTGCCTCAGGGGATGAGGCTTGTCCCCCCTGGGAGTGGGCGTGGACAGGCACCTGTCACCCACTGCGAGGTCGGGGTCGTGGTGGGTAGAGCGATCAACGAGCAGTTCGGTGATCTTCTATGCAAGCTCGAGGGCCACATGTCATGATTAGAGAGTCAGCCTGGCTCTGCGGCTCAGCCCCCAGCACAGCCACCTTCAGGGCTGTGAAGGTGCAGTGATGAGTGCCCATGGGTGAGGACCTCAGTCCCACTGTTACCACTAGGGGGCTTGTGGGCTTCCAATATCCTAATACCCCTCCCCATCAAAGTGTATATATATATATATATATATATATATATATATATATATATATAGAGAGAGAGAGAGAGAGAGATATGGATATATATATATATATATATATATATATATATATATATATATATATATATATATATATTTAGAAATATATACCTATATATAAATATATATGAACATATATACATGCAAATGCCTACAATAACACATATATATGTCTACACCTATATGTCTACATATACACAGCAAGCTACATATATGTAAGTAGATATATATCTATATAGGTATATACGGACATAGTTTTATATATATATATATATATATATATATATATATATATATATATATATATATATATATGTCAGCAGATATATATATCCATATAGGTATATATGACATACATGTGTAGATATCAATGGGAGATTAACTAAATCATAAATGTCCACATGCGCCATTAATGGGGTTGAGAGGCCCCAAACAATATATGTCTTGTTCGAATTGGTATACCCACCCCCTTACAGTAAAACACATCCACCCTGCAATGCACTACCAAGTGTTGCAGATACCATAACCAGGTCCTGACATGACATGGGCATAACATGTTAACAGCACTACATCCCACCTGTATGATGTCAGGCTGAGAGTGGTAGCCTATCATGCAATACTGTCTGGCTCCCATAATAAATGTAAAATGTGGAAGCTATCAACATCTCCAGGATACATATGCACAGACACATATATGCAGATACAGATATGTATATATATATATATATATATATATATATATATATATATATATATATATATACATGTGACTACATATACACACAGAGACATATGTACAGTAAGATACTCATGTAGTAGGTGCACACAATATGGAACAGCCACTATGCCTACAGTTAACACCCTAACAACTGGACACTGGATGAGCCACCCATACAAATGACATATGTTGCCTGCAACATATACCCACAAAGAGGTCATAGGATAAAACACCACACACAGGTGTGCAGAAATGAAATACCTTTATTTGTGTATTATTACAGATGTATATGCCATGTCATATAGCTGTTCAGACACTGACATCCATATAAACAGAGTAATGCAACTGTGAAACAGTTATACTAATTCAGTAGTCTGGAAAAGTCCACAACTGTTGCTGTCCAGGCCAAGCCCCTCAAATCATACAGTAGTAATGACAGACTGGGCCACAGGATACCACACAATCAGTAGTAAGTGATGGAGGTGTATAGTCCAGCAGCCCCTATCTACACTCTGTACATAATCACTAGGTGGTACAGACTTCAGCTGGACAAGTGGGATGTAACTGATACATAACAAGGCATAACTGACACCATCATAGACACACTGGCAAACGGAACAGTCTGTATGGCAGGAGGCAGTAGGCCTGCAGTAACCCATTTTATGTTAGTAATGTCAAGATAGGTGAAATGTATGGTATTGTACATCCAGATACCTTACTGCAGCTCACCTCTGATACCCCCACATTTTGCAACAGCCTAGGTTATGTATGATGCATCCCCCCCTAGACTCCATAATACAGGGCCATATACCACTGTTGCATACACTGCCCTCTGGAGTGCATATGGGCACACATGTATTGTGTAGGTGAATCCCACACATATATGGCCCCAGCCCACCGTATGTGTGGTTAATACAACAGTAGTGGATTGCTGGCAGGAATGGCAGCGCGGTATATGTATATTTGCATATGTATCACTATCTGTATATGTGTAGACATATAATGCTCTGTATATGTATATATCTGGGTGTGTATATGCATATCTATGTGCACATAAACACCCATCTATATATGCCGATATGTACATGTGTAATTATCTGTATAGATATCTGGATAATCATATGTACTATATTCACCATATATCCTAAACATGGGGTGTAGCCCTACCTCAGTCCCTATAGTCCCAACTCCGTAGTGCAATGGGATATTGGTATGTATAGCAGGTATATTAATAGACTATTGCTACTGTAATAGGGATTGTCTTCACAGACATGGTGTGTGTGGGAGATCACATCTGCTTTTCACATGTGCTCCATTGGCTACTGACGGACACCCTAAGGACATCATAGTACAGTACCGCTGCAAGCACGTAATGCTTCTGTGGACTACAGCAGAGATATTGGCCAATAGATGTGGACTCACTCACAGTGGGTAGACGGAGAAAAGTGTTCAGACCCAGGGTAACCTAACAGGGGGTACATGAGCTGGAGATAGTGGAGCACTATAGGGTGGACAGGGACCTCCTACAGCAAATTGTTGAGTTGTGCCGGCCACGCCTGACACACAGAACTAACAGAGGGGAACCCATCCTAGTAGATACCAAGGTATGTGCAGGCCTATAAATTCCAGCTATAAGTACCTTCCAAAGGTCAACTGGGGATAAGATGGGAATTTCACAGGCATCAGCATCCGGGATACTCCACCAGTTCCTGGATGCCATGTCAGCACATGTCGGTGAGTATGTATATTTCCCCAACACCCATGAGGCATTGGCCAGCAATATGCAACTGTTCCACCAAATAGCAGAATACCCTGAGGTAGTGGGTGCTATAGACTGCACGCATATATGCATCAAAGCACCACCCGGTGAGCAGGGTAGGGTCTACATCAACAGCAAGGGCTTCCCCTCCATTAGCTGCCAGGTCATGTGGAATGCCCAGGGCATAATAATGAATGTGTATGCTGGCTGCCCTGGAAGCTATCATGATTCCCACATCTGGCATCTGACACAGCTGTACCAGAGATTTTCCAATGGGGACATCCCTGATGGTCACCTAGTGGGGGATGCTGGATACACAACGGAGCAGTGGCTGATGACACCCATCAGAAATGCACACACACCCGAACAAGAACTCCATAATGAGGCACACGCACAGACCAGAATTATAGTAGAGCATGTGTTTGGGATGCTCAAGTCATGGTTCCAGGGCCTGGACTCATCCGGTGGAGCCTTGCAGTACTCACCAGCTACATGTACCCAAATTGTCCTTGTACGTGCCATGCTACACAATATGATCCTGTGGAAACAGCTGCAGCAGGAACAGCATGGGGCAGGGCCACATCCCCCCCCCACCACCACCATTGTAGGCAGAAGGAGTCATGCCCAGTATGCCATGGCCTTGGCAAAGAGGCAACGCATAGCACATACACTGACACAGGAGGGACCCAGGGAATAACACCTCTCTCTCTGACTCTCACATACAGTAAAAGGGATGCCAAACATTACACTGCCTGTGCTTAACCGTGTGTAGGGAGTGTACTGTGTGCATCTGACATAGGCAGCCCTGCAGCACCACCCTCAATACTGGGACACCCACAAGGTAAGTGACTCCCACATGCCAGTAAGGGGGGTTCACATACCCAACAACAGTCAATGCCAGCAGGACAGGTGTAGACATACACAAACAAAGGCTGTGCTATGGCCTCTAAATGAGGCCTATGGGTAAATCCCCCCAGGCCTACACAGACAGACTACAGCAGGTCAGGCAGTGAGATGTCAGCTCTGAAGGGTAGGAAGTCTGATACTAATATGTAGGTAATTAAAAGCTAAGATCTGTAGTACACAGGTATGCCTCTAGTCAGCACGATAGGTAAGACTACAGACTGAAATGGAGTACCCAACATACCAGTACAGTCCTAGCAAATGTGTACAAGTCAGGTGTGCCCCCCCTTCCATCCTACGTAGAAATGTAGTCACAGTCAGGTGTGCCCGCCCAGTCCTGTGTAGAAATGTAGAAATAGTCAGGTGCGCCCCCCCCCCATCCTGGATACCCTGCTACCTCTAGGTGTACAACACAAAGGTCAGCACTGCAGTACAAACTACCTGGACTCGATCCACACATTCAATACAGATGGCCATACTGGGCATGCTGACACACTTAAAGAAATGAAGGCAATGTCATGTCAGTCAACAACATACTGAAATGTCATACTTGGCATGCTCACACACTTAAACACACGAAGGCCATATCTGCAAACACCAGTAGACCAGACATATCTGTCAGCTGCAGATGTTAGTGCAGACACTCCTCAGTATGCACCACTCATGCTTTGCACACACAGTGGATAGGAATACAGGCATATATGTAAGGACAACACACTATAATAAGCCAAAGGTAGACGTACATAGATGTGTGGAAGAGGGTGACTGTGACAAGGAGCCATCCAGGCCTGTCCCACCCAGCACACAGCCAAAGGGCCACAACCACACAAGGGTCAGATGTCACTCACTGCAGATACTAGCCACCAGTATCTGTCAGCATTACAGAGTATGTGGTGTACATGCCAGCTGTGCAACATGACTGTTCAAAGAAGTAGTCTTCTAGCAGCTGTATACATGTACCTGTAAAATATGACCCAAGTTGTGTCTGCATGTGGCGTGTCAACCCCTAGATGAATGGGTTATGGCTCATGCACACACACTGCCCTCTCCACAGCCCCACTATGACAAGCATGCTGAGGTCATCCATTGGGAAATACACCTTTGGGAGAGTGTTAGCCCAATAATCTCCAAGGCACATCCCATAACTGTGTACTGCTGTAGAGTGCTAAACTAGTTAGATAAGAGTTCTAACACCAGCCTTGGCAACTGTGTGTGTTTGTGTGCGTCTCTGTCTGTGTCGAGCGCAATGCTTTTTAGGGTAGTCACACCCCCTACAATTTAAATACTCTACTTTCGTAAGGCTGATGATGTCATCCACCTAGAAATACACTTCTGGGAAGGTTGTATCCCAGTAATTTCTGTTGCGCATCCCATGACTGCGTACTGCTGTAGTGTGATAAAATAGTTAGGTAGGAGTTCTAACCCCAGCCTTGGCAACTGTGTGTGTTCATGTTTGTGTCTGTCTGTGTAGAAAGCAATGCTTTTTAGGGTAGTCACACGCCTACAATTTAAATGCTCTACTTTGGTAAGGCTGCTGATGTCATTCACCTAGAAATACACCTCTGGGAAGGCTGTATCCCAGTAATCTCTGTGGCATGTCCCATACCTGTGTACTGCTGTAGTGTGATAAAATAATTAGGTAGGAGTTCTAACCCCAGCCTTGGCAACTGTGTGTGTGTGCTTGTGTGTGTCTGACTCTTTGTAGAGAGCAATGTGTTTTAGGGTAGTCACACTCCCTACAATTGAAATGCTCTACTTTGGTAAGGCTGCTGATGTCATCCACGTAAATACACCTCTGAGAAAGATATAGCCCAGTAATCTCCATAGTGCATGCCATAACTGCATACTGCTGTAGTGTGATATAGACTTCTGTGGGAGGCTCTATACCCACACATGTTGGTTGTGGATGTTTTGTGGATGTTTCAATGTCTGTGTAGGGAGCAATGCATTTTAGGCTAGTCACACTCAGTACATGTCAAATACTCTACTTTGGCAATCCTGCTGATGTCATTCATTGTGAAATACACCTTTGGGGAAGGAGTTCTCCAGTAATCCCTGTGGTGTGTCCTATAACAGCTCCATGCTGTAGTGTGATTTAGACCTGTGTTAGGGGTTCTATACCCACACATGTCGGCTGTGGATGATTTGTGTGTGTGTCACTATCTGTGTAGGGAGCAATGCATTTAAGCCTAGCTACACTCACTACAATTTTAATGTCCTACTTTGGCAATCCTGCAGATGTCATCCAATGTGATATACACCTTTGGGTAAGGAGTGCTCCAGTAATCTCTGTGGCACTTATTATAACTGTGTAGTGCTGTAGTGTAATAAACTAGTTAGGTAGGGGTTCTACTCCCAGACATGCCATGTGTGTGTCTGTGTATGTGTGTGTGTCTGTGTGTCTGTGTGTAACTTGTATCCTGTGTGGAGGTGGGTGTGAGTGTGTGACACCTGGGCCAATGTAAAGTGAATTTTGCAAATTTCTTATATGGTCCTAGTATATATCACAATGTCCACTGTACAGGGTTAACATATGTGGAGTAGCCAAGAGGCTGGGTTGCAAATCCACACCCATGCATGTGACATCAAGGCCAGGTAATCACAGTTAGCAATCCCAGTATTACCCAGAGTGCACTCTCAGCCCATGTCTCATACAGACAAACACACACACACACACACACACACACACACACACACACACACACACACACACACACACACACACACACACACACACACATATGATGAGGCAACAGCCAATATGTGTGTAGTACACTGCATATTGGCCATTGATAGTAAGTATGGAGTGATTGCAGTGGCCTACAGAGGGCATGGCACTCTGTCCATCTGTCCAATAGGCACATACATTCAAACAGTGCACCTTCCCCATGTTCTCCACTGGACACCTGCAACACCTGTGGTGCCATCACATATGACCCACAAAGGACATACTATGCCTGAAAACATGCCATGTATGGACAGATGCCACTGACATTAGGGAATGCCATTAGCATGCTATCAATGTACGTGCAGGGTTAACCTGCTGTCCATTACCAGTTCCTGCCACAGGTGGCCAAGTCTGGTACATCTGATGATAATCTGTGTACACAACATGTGTCTGACACCCCACGTATAGTGCCACATGTCACTGTACATGCATGTGGGAGGTGTGCACATCCCAGACACTGTCCATTTCACGGACTAAGGAACACATACATGGCAAGCAATGCACAGCATTGGCCACACGCAATAGTCACCCTGGTGACTGGATGGTGGATACAATACCCGCCTGTGTGGGCAAATGCAGAAACCACAGCCCTGAGCCACAATGCAGACCATTGTCAAGTGGCCTGATGCCAAGGTATATCCATCACCTAGCCTTGTATAGCCATCTGGCATAGTCAACCACCACTTACCCGTGCAGAAATGCACCCATGCATGTCAGTACTGGCACCTTGTGTGTTTGTGTGTGTGTGTGTTGTATGATGCGTATGATCACATCCACACTCACTACAACCCCCAGTGGCATACTGAAGCATGCTGTCTGATGTCAGACACCTCCCCATACCCTTTGCCCATATAACCTCCATATGACCCATGTGATGCATGTGATGCTTGTAAAGTAATGTGTTGTGGCAATCTCACTAGTGATGAACTGTATTCCTGGCCCTGCGTTTCTGCAGATAGCACTAGTCCTGCACAGACAGTTGCAAGCTTCCTAGATTGCAAAATCACCTCATTTGCATGGATTTCTCCTGCAAATGGGCTGATTTGCATACAAGGGCTTAGTCCGTGCAGGATTAGTGCAGGAGCGCTCGTGCACGCCCCTGCAGGCTGTTCCTGGATTGCACGGCAGACATATTGCCTGCTTGAGCTCCTGCACCGATCCTGCATGCCATGCAAGTTATAGAGAATCCAGGGGGCTCTTCTTTGAACAGCCACATAATCGAATTTCATATAGTCAAGACGAGAAGACTAAAACTGCAATTTAATGAAAGAACACTACTTCTTAACTGAAAATAACAAAATTTCTATGCGTGTGTCCAAAAACACTTGGACTACTTGAATTCAGCTTGCACAGGAAAGACAATGGCTGATGCATTGAAACACTTAATTAAAATTAAAATATACACTTGTTAATGGTTCCGATGAGATAGCGGTGCAATGAGTATTGAAAATTTGTGTTTTTCTCCATTGTAGTGCAATTTCAGAGTTGGTATATATAGTTAACAGGGGTTGTGGGGGAAACAGCATAAACATTGAAAAGTGTATATTTAAATTTTATTGAAATGTTTTAATGCAGCAGCCATTGTCTTTCCTATGCAATCTGAATGCAGGAAGTCTGAGTGTTTTCAGGCATGCGCAGTAGATATTTCATTATTTTCAGTTTCAAAGTAATATTCTTTCATTATATTGCAATTACAGTCTTTTCATTTTGACTATATGACATTCGATTATGTCACTGTTCGATGAATAGAAGTAGATACATATATATGTGTGCATATCTATCTGTCTCTCTCTCTCTCTCTATATATATATATATATATATATATATATATATATATATATATATATATAGATAGCTATATATATATATATATATATATATATATATATATATATATATATATATATATATATATATGTAGCTAGATATCTATATATATATATATATATATACATATCTATATGTATATAGATATGGGTCGACTTCAGTAGACCAAACTATCACTTAACCGACTTTCATAATGTCAAGATGAAAAAGCTGACAGCCCAACATCATCGACATCCCCTGAACACTGGCATTCCACTCCAGGTAAGTAAGTACTTGGCCAACTTGAAAAATAAATTAAAACTGAAGCAAAGTAAACCCACCCATGTGGGGGGTTTTACCCCCCACACCCCCCCTAACTAAATATACCAGCTCCAAGATAGCATTACTGTGGGTTTAAGGGACAAAGTTCAACATGGTGGCCAAGCAGTTACTTACCTTGAGTGGAAAGTTGATGTTCCGGGATGGTGGTGATGTGGGGTTGTCGGCTTTTTTGTCTCGGCATTATGAAAGTCGGGTAAGTGAAAGTTTGTCTACTGAAGTAGACCCATTTATGCATATCTCTCTCTCTCTCTATATATATATATATATATATCTATATATATATATATATATATATATATATATATATATATATATATATACACACACATACATACATATATGGGACCGCTACAGAATCCTGAAAGCCCAAAATCCTGAAGACCTACATCCTGAGACCAAAATCCTGAAAGTTCAAAATCCTGAAAACTCAAAATCCTGACAACTCAAAATCCTGAAAACACGCAGGATGCCAACACTTACTGCATTCCAGTACAAGTACATACAGAAACATATTACCCTTCAACTATATATAAATAAAATACAAGCTATATTACTGTTCTCCAAGTATAAGGAGGAGGGCAAGCCCTCCTGCACCCCCACACCCCCTGCTACTTAAATATATCAACTCCGAGATTGCACTTCACTACACTAAGTGCAATCTTGGAGATCATATATTTAAGTAGCAGAGGGTGTGGGGAGCACAGCCCCCCACATGGGGGGTGCAGAGGTGCTTTATCCCCTGCTTATACTTGGAGAACAGTAATATAGTTTGCATTTTATTTGTTTCTGTATGTACTTGTGCTGGAATATAATAAGTGTTGGTATCCTGTGTGTTTTCAGTATTTTGAGTTTTCAGTGTTTTGAACTTTCAGGATTTTGGGCATTCAGAATTCTTTAGCCCTCCCTCACATACATATATATATATATATATATATATATATATATATATATATATAATAATATATATATATATATATATATATATATATATATATATATATATATATATATATACACACACATAGATATATTCTAACTCACACACACCACTAGAAAGAAACAGAAAAGAATATATACTGTGTAGCTCAATCAGGTAATAGGGTGGCTGTGGTGGTGCAGTGGTTAGCATTGCCATTTCATAGCAAGAGGTTTTCCGGTTCTATCCTCGGCTGGGACACCTTCTGGCCGAAGTCTGCATGTCCTCCCTGTGGTCATGTGAGTTTTCTCCAGGTGCTCTGGTTTCCTCCCACATCCCAAAAATATGCTGTAGGTGGATTGGACACTCTAAATTGGCCCTAGGAGTGAGTGTGTGCATGTGTGTGCCTTCTGTGGAAGGGTGGGTGTCAGACTTTCAACGTGACACTGTAAAACTCCACTGCCAATCAGGAGTGGACAGGTGATCCACTGTGGTGACCCCTAACTGGGAAAAAGCCAGGAGAAGAAGAAGTTCAGTCAGGTAATAACACATCAGATTTGCGAAGTAGCATATAATGTGCTCTATAGTAGCAGTAATCTTATGCTGTAAGATACATGACTAATGAAATGACGACATATATGAATGTTTAGGTTCTGTACTAAACTAACGGTGGTAGCTATCAATTAAGAATTTGTAAGAATCATCCAGGAAAATGTCAATTTACAGCCAAGAAATATAGAAAGAAGGTTTATTCTGTTGTCATAGAAGAATGCCCAGATTATTAAAGATTCTGATACATTTGTATATTGAGGATATGAGGATTTTATGAATACCATATGCATACAGTAAGGCCATTGCTTAGTATATGTAGAATGAACATGATTCACAAAGCTGATTGTTATATGGCAGAAGTCAAAATAAAAACTCACAGTGCTGTAAACAAAGCATTGTCACATGCATGTAGCATGAAGATATAATTTGCCAAACTCGTAGGCATTTGCAGCCAAGTTTAAGGCATTAATAATTGTTAAGGAATCATGGCAATGTATATGGAAACCTGAGAGGGCTGATGAAGAAAAGCAAACAGAATTAACTTTATGCTATCAATTGATTTTAGCATTGCTAAATGTTTAGCATGGAAAAGTAATGAGTGTTGATGTTGCACACCCAATGGAGATGCAAAGGTGTCTCCAACTGCAAGAGAAGAAAAACAAACTGTAAGTGTTTCTGTGCAAGTGCAGAACCAAGAGAATTATTGGTTATGATGAATGTGACATATGTGATGCTCTGCTAGCAGACACAAAATGTTATACATTTTAGTAACTTTGCTTAAACACATATGAGTAAAGAGAAAGACCATTTTAAATCAAAGACTATAACTTAGCCCAAGGCTTCTGAATTTGTGTAACCATGAAGTCGACATTATATAATAATGGGGTGCTGGGAGGACCCAACATTTTCTTTTTAATATTTCCTAAAGATTTATTTGGTTTAACTTTTACAAAAAGAATAGGTCATGTGCTTATAGATCCTTAATAATTAGTAGTGTCACTTTTCATATCATAACATATATTTACAAGCTAATAAACTGAGGGTTGGAAGGGTTACTGTAATTTCTTATAAGTGGCACTGCTTTATATTTAATTGATAGAAGTTTTACACTTCAGCTATTGGTCCACGATATTTCATTCTTGGTTATAAGAATGCAATCATCAAATAATAAAGCATAAGAATATTGTTATGTAATTTACACCACATTTATATTTATACATAGCTCTTTTTTAGGGAATCGTGGGTGCTTCCAGTTTTTATACTAATTGAATTTTCCCAACTTTTTCTTTTTTTAGCTTAGCTTCTTTAAAGAATTGTACTTCAGATGTGAACAGTTTGTTTTAGCTAACCAATTTGTTCATTCTTAAGTGCTTCTTCACTACAGATCTTGAAAGTCTGACAGCCAAGGCCCAAGACATCATTGCAGACTTAGAAACCAAACCTCACAAGATCAAGAAAGAGGGAGTCAAAACAAAAGGAAAAAATCAACTTGATACTGAAGATGAACAGCAGTCAACTGAAATTTCACCTTAAAACAAGACAACGGATGAGTGAAAAAGCTCCCCTTTCAATGAATCCTCCTGCTGATATTGTGACAATGACTTCTATAGTCAATTAAGGTGCTGGGGTAATGAGATTGGAATTGATTCTAAAGAACCTGTAGCCAGAAGGGGGTCAGACAGTAGATGAGTATTTAGAAGAATTTTTAGAGTCACTCCTAGAAGTAGGTAGAGCCAGGACATTTGATTTAGCTTTAGAAATTGGGTTTGTTTCTAAACATCCCAACACTATTACTTCCACCCCTGACGTAGCGCAAACAAGTGCCATGTCTCATTCTTTACCTGTAACTAATCAAAAACAGGTTTCTGATCCAACCACCTCTTAAGGAACACCTTTTAAAAATTCTGACAACAATTTGATCCATTTTCTGGCTGTAATGGGCAGTTCAAATGTTACAAAATTTGCCTCTCAGATTATCATATCATGGCACATACCCCATTCAAGCATTAAGGAGAAAGAAATAAAAGGCGATTATTTGGATGTCTTTGACTTAATTGACAATGATGGCATTCAAAGAATTATTGATGTGGATAACACAGAAGCCAAGGATTTTTCCACTGTGTCAGTCATGTTTGGTAACAAAGTGCCTTGAAGGCCATAGTCATAAAATGGGAAAACTGGGTTTTAGGATTTGTAGTTCACATGGCCATACCTTTCAAAAAGGATCCTAGTCAGGCTCTGCCATTATTAGCCCACTTTCTTAATATCAGGGAGGCCCATAACATTGAGGAAGATTGGCTTGTTCATATTACAACTAGCATTTTAGAAAACTGAAAAAAGCTTACAGATCACTTCACTGAAAGCAATGACACTCAGACATTTGGCTAAGTATCATGTTAGATAAGCCTAGATATTCTTTGCAGACCATCCTGTAAAAATGTCCTACCAGCTATGGGCTGTGTCTGCTTCATTTTGTTTTCAGCCAACTTCATTAATTTGTTTTTTATAATCACAGAACTTATTTCATGACTTAGAATTGTTCTATTAACCTTTTGCAACTGTTGAATTAACTGTTTACTTTCATAAATGACTTTATGTAACGATTTTAATGTAAATCCTCCATTAATCATTGACAAAGCTTGTGGATTCCATTGCAAAATCATTGTCACCATCCTTTCCGGAATGAACACATATGTTTCATTATACCATGTCAGGTGAGTTACATTAAGACAGTCTACAAAAGGACATTGCTTAGTAAAAGTTAAACTTTGATTTGTTGCAATACACACAACTTTGGGGCTATTTCAGTAAACATTTCAAAACTGGATGGTAAAATTGTCCATTTACATAAATTTACAGAATGTTGTAAAAAGGATGGTTCATACACTGGTGAGTGCTGAACACACATCAGTCCAGTAGTTGTATGATCACAATGTTCGATTTTGTGAGTTTTATTTTGTAAATCAATATAATTTCCCTCTAACTGGGGTAACCAGTGCTGGTATGGATAGAATGGTGGTCCAAAAAAAACAGTGGTAAAACTACATCTTGAAACATTACTGGAACCATGAGTACTGACCGCACACCAGTCCATTGGCTGTATGAGCAGAATGTTCAATTTTGTGAGTTTTATTTTGTAAATCAATATAATTTTCCTCTAACTGGGGTAACCAATACTGGTACAAATAGAATGGTGGTCCAAAAAACAGTGGTAAAACTACAACTTGACACATTACTTTTGAACTTGTTACATTATAATGTGTGATCTTTCCTGTACATGTTTGCTGCCCATGCATTTTGATCCAGTTGGTACTCAGGATCCATTTCTCGAACATTGTTCTCCAAACATATTCATTATTTGACATTAACTTCATTTGTACTGAATTTTCCTGAATTTGAACATACAAAGACTGCAAAATAATGAGTTGTTTAGATGCTTTTTGCTGCAGATTGTATATGCAAATTTACAAACTTAATGACATTAAAATCAAATTGAAGCCTGCTAATCAAAGAGTCATTAAATGTTGCAGAAATTCCTTCTGAATGTTAACATGCTCTTTTTCTGATGCCCATATACTGGGTAACCATTGTGCTTGTAAGTGCACAATTTGTAAAATATCTTGTCCTGTAAGTTTTATTCTATTTGCTATAATTTCTATATCAGCCAAATTTAAGGCACCTAAACCTGTTCCCATTCCCCCTAAAAGAGTATTGTACCATGTTCTTTGTCTCCTACAGCCAGGATTGTCAGGAGGGAATGAGATATTAAAATGTATTACTGTTTTCTGGTATTCTTGTCCTACTATCATACATGTTGATGGTACCCTGATTACTTGATCAGACTTGGCAGTTGGATTATTATTAAAAGTTCTGATAATAAAAAAGACAAGCAATGACTAAACTCAGGTACCCAACAGTGGTTAAGGCAAACTAAAAAACTATTAAATCACAAGACTGAGAGCAAAATAAAAAAATATCCTTTAGCAGCTCTGCTATGCTTAATCCTTTAGCATATTGACGAAAGTGTTAATAAACTTGTTTAATATGCTAAAGAATATTTTTTTTCTTTTGCTCTCAGTCTTATGTTTTAATATTTTTTTAATAAAAAGAAAGGTTGTCTTCCAATAATTACTGAATCATTGATACAGACCAATATACTTCTCTCCCATAGCTCTATTTCAGACCCTTTTGCAGTACTGTTTACACAGTGAATATAAAATGGAAGGAATGCTCTTTCTCCTTGCAGTATGCAGCATGTTATGCCAGTATTGTCCACTGTGGTGACCCCCTAACTGGGAAAAGCCGAAAAGACAAACATTGTTTTGTAAAGATGCATTTGCTTTACGTTGTGAGAGCTGGACATATACCTGTCCTCTGGCTGTCTTCCAAACTGAGACACTCTGGTCAAAGGAAAGGTTTCCATTGTGACATTTTTGTCCCACTGGACAAGAAAAGTTACCTTAAGTTCCAGTTGCAGTATTATTTAGCCACCACAACCTTATATTAGTAATATTACTTCTGTATGCCATTTCTGCCAGGGCTTCTGCTACCCCTGCTGCTATTATACAATTACAAAAAATTGTAAAAAAACAAAATAGATATTGGTTTAACTAACAAATGCTTAAACATAGATATCTTTAGAAAATTATATACATTTGCTGTTTGTCTGAGGGAAAACATCTCCAAAAAACAAAAACAAGTAAATTATCCTACACCTCTGAGGCTTGAAAAGTAACCCTCCTGAGGCTCTGCCCTGTATATCTCAATCCCAGACATACCAGTCACAGCACAAGAAAACCCCTCCCAAAAACAAAAACAAGCAAATTATCCTATACCTCTGACGCTTGAAAATTAACCCTCCTGAGGCTCTACCCTTTATATCTCAAGCCCGGGCACATCAGTCACAGCGTGGGAAAAACCCTCCAAAAAACAAAAACAAGCAAATGTATGTGTTTTCTAGTTAATTCTACCAACTACTAAGCACCTATGCTAGCTTGTCTAAAGCACACTCTGACCACCTCTATCACTCATTTTCTGTCCCATCCCTACTCCTAAACATACATGAACTTTTTCCTCTATATTGCACCTTTCATAAACACATGAAAGCCTCTGGCCAACCAGAAACAGTGAAATCAAGCTGCAGACTACCTCTGCACTATCTCTTCTCCCCTAAACAGAAATTTCTTTCACTGTAAGTGTTTATCAGCCTATTACCACCCAGAAAATTCCTATACCTACAGCACAGACCCCTTTTTGTTTTCTCTTACCCAGCTGTTACTGGCTTTGGAGATTGATTTCTATCCCAACAGAGACATTGGGCACTAGTCATCACTCTGTGTATTTCATTACATGCCTCCCTCTTGAGACTGCCCCACCCCCTTTCTTCCCAACTACCTTCCCCTATAGTGCTGGAAGATGCTCTGGCACCATATTTAAAACCCATTTTAACTGTCTGGAGTGTCTGCAAGCAGCATGCTCATGAGTTGTTTAGATGCTTTTTGCTGCAGATTGTACAAGCAAATATTGTTTTCTCAATTGTAGACACATCCTAAAGGTACAGGGTCTATATTATATCATCGAACGCTTAAAAATGTGAACGATGAATAATCAACCCCATGTAAGTGAAAGCTTCCAATCTCGAAAGCTAATGAAAAAAATTGAAAGAATGCATAAAGTGGGGGCCCCCCGATGTGGATGGCTGTGCCCCCCACACCCCCTACTTAAATATACCAACTCTGAGATCACACTACAGTGCCGAAAACGGCAAAGTAACGGATGTGGCCAAGCAAATTCTTTCCCTGGGAAAGAATTTGCTTAAAAGCCGCTTTGCTATTTTGACTTTGATAGAATGCGTCTTCGGTCATCTAATAGGAACCCAAGGTACATTGTACTAATATCCATACTAGAAATACTCAGGGTCAAGACGTGCTACTGTTTGTTTTACTTACTTTGAGTGGATGTCTCTGCTTACTTTACTCTCACAAGTGACCTACCGATATTGTGTTTTACACGGTGTTCTATAATATCTTTATCTGAATGTAGTCATGTATACATAGCTGCAATACACAGCCCCTTTGTTGTAACATTGTGCTCCTATATTTTTCCATACTACTAATTAGTTTGTTAGTCTGCGGTGTGCTGTATTGTTGATCTACTGAGGCATTTCGCACTCAGCATAGTCCTAATAGCTTATATGCCATATTTTGCAATGCCTAAGGCTTGTTATTTTATGTCACAAACTGTGATTAATAGCATGTTACAGCTATTTGCTTCTCCCTCAAACTGTGATAGATAGCATTATGAATGCAGTCTCTGAAAAGCTTTACAGTTACAAATACCATTACCTGTCTGTTTTTTGTGATAGTTAGGTACAACCTGTCCTCTACTGTGCTAATACCAAATAACTGTGTTGTAGTACAGGCCTGCTGTGATATGTTATTCACTTTTGATGAATAATGCGCAACATTTATTACTATGGACTTGCATTACAGTAGCACACTTCCGATAGATGTTATTCAATTCCGAGAAATAGCGTATAACATTGTGTCGTTTGGATTGTGTTACAGTTATTAAAGCCTATATTTCAGCCTGTACCATATAACGACAACTAGATACATCAAACACAGTTGTGTGATTTGAATGAATGTCACCTGTTAATATTAATACGTCTGCTTATCTGTTTGGCTGATTTGTGTTTAACCCTAGACATTATATTTAAGTTTTGTCTTTCTTTCTCTCCAGTATCATATACCTCTGATGCTTGAAAGGTAACCCTCCTGAGACTCTACACTGTATATCTCTAGCCTGGGTAAACCAGTCACAGTGCTGGAAAACCCCTCCAAAACACAAAAACAAACAAATGTATGTACTTTCCAGTTAATTCTACCAACTACTAAGCACCTGTGCCAGCTTGTCTAGAGCACACTGCTAGGGACCTTGGACCACTTTTATCACTCATTTTCTGTCCCGTCCTTACTCCTAAGCATACCCTTAGTTTTTCCACTACATTGTGCTCTCATAAACATGTGAAAGCCTGTGGCCAACCAGGAGCAGTGAAATCAATTGCAGACTACCTCTCCACTATCTCTCCACCTTTAGACAGCAGTTTATTTCACTGTAAGTGCTTGTCAGCCTATTACCACCCACAGAATTCCTATACCTACAGCCCAGACCCTTTTTTGTTTTCTCTTACCTAGCTGTTACTGGCTTTGGAGATTGTTTTTCTTGCCCAAAAGAGAGATTAGGTGCTACCCACTCCATTCCACTCCACTCTGGGCTCACTCCACTTCCCTACCCTGCCCCCAAATCTTATCAGCCCCCACTACACCTATATTTATTTTCAACAAGCCACACACCTAGTCTTCAATAACCAGTCCCAACAATTTACATCTTTTCCAACCCTATTTAACCACCTTACCATTACACATATAAATACATATACATTACTCCCTGCCTACCCAACAACATACCTTAGCTAACAATACACCAAATTATATCCTTACTGCATCTACTATATCCCCAATAATACCACAACTGTCTCAAATACACAACCTTTCTTAATTCATTTCCTACACTGAGAATCTACTATACCCTCCCACACCTTCTTCTCAACAACACTCACATCCCACATTATACAAATATGTTACTCATGCACCTTGCAACTCTACTATGCTTAATCCTACTTTCACAATTAACATCTCTCTACAACAACATTAACACCTATCCACATACCCATACCTTCACACTAATTCACCCGGCACATGAACATCACCTCGCCATCCCGATAGCCCCTATTTACAACACTGCCTACATCACACTGGCAAAATACATAATTCTACACCACCACTCATCCCCCCATATCTCTCTAAAATATGACAAGACCACACATAAACTTCTAAAAATGGTAAATCTTATAGTGTCAAAACTAATATGCAGTGGCAACATTCATCCTGATCCCAGCCCCGCAATCCTTATGAGCCACCCTAACTGGCAACTTCATCTTCCACTTTACCCTAGCAGAAAAAGTTCAGACCTCCTAATTTTAAACATCAATCTTAGAAGCATCCTTAATAAAATACAATACCTTCATGCCACCTTAACTCTATAGATCCCGACATTGTCCTGTTAACAGAAACTTGGCTAAACGCAGAAATCATTAACAATGAAATAACACTCCATGGTTAAAATATACACAGACTAGACAGACAAGGTGGAGGTGTAGCTACACTATTCAAAAATAGCCTTTCTCTAGAAATATTAGCCATAGACACCCCTGACTTCCAAAATGCAGAACTAATACTAAGCAAACTCCATCTTAATTCAAAAAACATCTAAACATAATAGGCATCTACATCCCACCTGACTACAATATCCCTACACTGGAACACATATTACAATGGTCATCTACTCCCACTCAAGAAACAATAACAGCATGGGACTTTAACATAGATTGGACTTACTGTAACTCATCAACCCCCGCTAATCATATTAACGTCCATGGCTACTCACAGCTAATCAAAAATCCTACCAGAATCTATAAAAAAAACAAAGAGTTAATGCTTGATTGGCTCTTAGCT
This sequence comes from Protopterus annectens, assembly GCF_019279795.1. Lineage (NCBI taxonomy): Eukaryota > Metazoa > Chordata > Ceratodontiformes > Protopteridae > Protopterus > Protopterus annectens. Next base: position 1,474,061,501 of record NC_056737.1, on the reverse strand, counting down.
AACCACCCCAATACTGCACAAATCTATGTCTGTCTCCCAGCAGTCTTAATGCTCACCTCCTTACTTTTCTTCTCAGACAACTAATATACCCCTCAAAATCCCCTAAATACTATTAGATTCGAAAGACCAAAAACTTTGATGCCCTGGAGTTCACAACCATACTTAGGAATTGCAAATGGAACCCAGTTAACTATCTTCCATTAGATGACACAGTAGAATACTTTAACACCACCTCCATCAGTATCCTAAATAAACTCGCCCCTGCTAGGACCATACAGAGTAAACCCAACTATACTCCCTAGCTAACTAAGTCAACCAGATCACTACTAAAAGCAAGGGACAAAGCCTGGGGAAAATGGTCTGAAGAGAATTCCACTCCAAACATCAAAAGTAACTAGAGCTCAGAAACTCAGCCAAAAAACAGATCAGGCAAGATAAAGCAAAATAGTATAGAGACATCCAATTGAACCATCAGAATAACCCCCAAAAGTTTTGATCAGCCATAAATAAAATACTACATCCAGGTCAAATCACCACTCCACCCCCAACATTATCCAGTACAAGGGACAATATTCCAACCCAATTTATCAAATGCTTTACTGAATCCATTCTAGATCTTTTAAATACTAACTTCTCTCCAATCCGCCCTTTACCCCCACCACTACATAACTTCAACAGCTTTAACTTTCAACCAGTCCCTATTAATACTGTGAAAAATATCTTAACTCGAGCCAACTATTCTGGCTGCAGATAACCTGCCAGCAGAATATCTGAAAATAGCAGCCAATGCCATGTCACTCCCAGTCTCGATATTAATAAACTTCTCCAAATCAGAGCAGAAAATACCCAACCTCTGGATAATTGCCCACATAATTCCCCTTCACAAAGGCGGCAACTCAACTGACATATCTAACTATCTAACTATAGTCCCATAGCCATACTATTGCCCCTTTCAAAAATCCTGGAAAAATGCATTAATTCACAACTTCTGCAATATCTATTAACAATCTCCTAACTCCCTCACAGCATGAATGCCATGCTAATCACAGCACTACTACAGCCCTTGTAAGTTGCACCAACCCCGTGAACCAGCTCTGTAATGAAAGCAAACTAGTCTCCTCAATTTTCCTTGATCTATCAAAAGCATTTGACACAGTATCCCATACCAAACTCTTAAATGTTCTAGCTGATCTAAAACTTAGCCAGCCAGCAATAACCTGGTTTCAGGACTATCTGGCTGACTGCCAATAGGCAGTAAAATGGCAATCAAACTTCTCTCCACTTCTGTCTGTCACTCTCGGAGTTTCACAAGGATCTATCCTCGGCCCACTCCGCTTTACCATATTCACCAACAATCTCCATACAGGGACCAAAGGCACCACGCTCATACAGTAAGCAGAAAATCCAACCCTAATATGTGCAGCTCCTACTCCGTACCATACAGCCACTAAAAATGTCACGCTCATACAATACACAGACGATTCAACCATAATATGTGCAGCTCCTACTCAATAACATACAGCCACCAAAGACACCACCCTCATACAGTACACAGATGATTCAACCCTAATATGTGCAGCTCCTGCTCCATACCATACAGGCACTAAAGACACCACGCTCATACAGTACGCAAATGATTCAACCCTAATATGTACAGCTCCTAATCTCCAACAGCTAGAACAAATAACTCAACATTCTTTCACAGCTATAGAATCCTGGATAACTAATGCATAACTAATACTGAACCCCAAGATAACTAAACTCATCCTGTTTCACCCTACAAGAGCCCCAGAAACCCATCCTCTCTTTAAAATGACTTCTGACAATAACACCATCACACCTCCAATTACTAATACAAAGCTACTGGGAGTTATAATAGACCAGAACATGATATTTGCTATTACTATAGCCCAAGCCATAAAAAAGTGCACAAAAAACTAGGTTGCCTCTACAGGACCAAACACTACCTGACCACCGATATCAGAGCCATTATTGCCAGAACCCACCTTATTTCAACATTGCTATATGTATCTCCTATCTTTACCAAACTCCAATAATCAGATATAACTAAGCTAGAAACCTAAAACTAAATTCAAAAAATAACAGAAACGATCCAAGCAGAAGCCAGATGATGCACGGACTGTTTATTCAACGTAAGCGCTTTCGGTCGAGGTAATACACCAACCTTCTTCAGACATACACAATTTAAACAACCCTCCTGCCTTCTTTAAATATATCTCTTAATTGGATGATATCACCCAATTAAACAATAATTAAGTCATTAATTGTATTTACAAGAAAGCAGCAATTTTCCCACATAAACTGACAATACAAATAATGCCAATATATATATATATATATATATATATATATATATATATATATCTGCATATTAATTAATTATATATTACAACTATGCACTTTACACCTAAAAAATATATATATATATATAATAAACTGATATTATACACGCACATTTATAACCCTGTATAAAACATTATGTAAGACATTATATGAAAAATTGTTAATATTTATTTTCCACTAACTTATATAATGAAATATTCTACCTGCATACTAGTGCTAAATACTTGTCATGGCCTAGCAAAATAACCCCGGGCAAAACAAAACAAGAACTGACACAAAAGTTCACCAATGCATAAGTTTTTTTAAAATTACTTCAAATGAAACTATTTCACGTGAACCATTTTTTAAAAACAAAATGTTAAAACAGCACTAGACATTTGTATATGTCAAGTGTCTATAAAATATTAATTTATTTATTTACAAATAAACTATGTATAGTCAGCCCAAATATAACTATTATCATCTATTTAATGCTTTAATTTTCGGTATGCTTTTTATTGATGCATACTCATTCAATCCTGGAGGAATGTGAGCCGACGTTCTAATTTGCCATAATAACTCTTGCTCCTCCAACCAAAGTTGCCATGGACCCCCTCTGGTACTTATATTGATTTGTTGAATGACAGAAAATAGAAAGAAATGGTCGGGTTCATCACATATATGCCTGGCAAGAGCATTTGTTAAATCATTTCTGCCAATGGCATAAATATGCTCGTATACCCTTACTTATGTCTTACATAATGTTTTATACAGGGTTATAAATGTGCGTGTATAATATCAGTTTATTATATATATATATATATATATATATATATATATATATATATATATATTTTTTAGGTGTAAAGTGCATAGTTGTAATATATAATTAATTAATATGCAGATATATATATATATAAATATTGGCATTATTTGTATTGTCAGTTTATGTGGGAAAATTGCTGCTTTCTTGTAAATACAATTAATGACTTAATTATTGTTTAATTGGGTGATATCATCCAATTAAGAGATATATTTAAAGAAGGCAGGAGGGTTGTTTAAATTGTGTATGTCTGAAGAAGGTTGGGGTATTACCTTGACCGAAAGCGCTTACGTTGAATAAACAGTCCGTGCATCATCTGGCTTCTGCTTGGATCGTTTCTGTTATTTTTTGAATTAAGCTAGAAACCTATTATAATAAAATCTCGAAGTTTGCTACAGGTGCCTACTATAGATCCCCCCATTGCCACTCTCTCGGAAAACTCTCATGGCTTGAATTCCCCTCTCTACTAACATACAAGCAGCTCATCATGGCCCATCAAATAATTAACCAGCCTGAAAAGATACCAGCCCTAAATAACTTACTCTCCCACTACTCTAATAATTGGACTCTTCACCCTAGCAGCAAAACACTAATAAAAATAATGCAAAGCAAAAGCTATGCTGCAGAATCCCTCTACTCTTGTATTATCACTAAAACCTGGAACACCTTACCGCTAAACATTAAAATCCATCACTAATTCAGCTCAGTTCAAAAATCTAGTAAAAGCCCACCTATCTGCTACATGGATTTGTCCATGTACTGAACTTGGCTAAACAAATTACTTGTACTAAAACAGGCCAACTAACTGACTTTGTCCCTATGCAATTACTCTAATTACTGTGGCTAAACTACTGACTTGTACTAAACCAAGCCAACTAACTGATTTTGTCCCTATCTAATTATCCTGAGCTCACTCTGTGGTACCCTAACTAACTGACTTCTTTCACTAATAACTCTACTAACTCTTACTACACTCTCACTACCATTTCCCATATGTCAAACTCTGTAAATACTGTATACAGAGCTACATGTTAAGTCTGTATGTCTGTATGCTTTGGGACCTTCCAATTACAATCTTTGACTATTAATTTCTTTTAATCTCTTAATAGTTTTGTAAGTTTTGTAATTTCTAGAAATGCTTTGTATACTCTGTATGTCTTGGAACGTCTCTTCCCAGGCCCCCGGTTAAAATGGACTAGTACTGTCAGACTTTCCCGGTAAACAAATGTAAAATAGATAATAAATAAATCAATAAAATGTCCCCTGACAATTGCTATCCCACGGCCCTTCAGTCTGGAACATTTTTACTAATACCTTTGTTCCACAGGGAAGGTTTTCTTCCGGTGGTAATATTGGGACCTTTTTCCATAAATGGAAAGCTTGCTTTCTTGCATTGTAATGACATACCTCTGTAAACTGTTTTAACCATTGCTTGCTAATTTCTAACATAGGCCTACTGTCTGGTGTATCAGGATCAAAAGGTAACTGTAATGGCATTTTTCTCCCTAGCATAATTTCATAAGGAGATATCCCTGTCTTACTGTTGGGTGTTGACCTTATACTCATAAGAATGTCTGGTAAATGTACCCATGCATTTCCCTTTTCAAGACATGCATTTTTGAGATACCTTTGAGGCTATGGTTTATTCGCTCTACAATTCTTTAGACTGTGGATGATAAGGTACATGACATTTTCTGCTGGATTCCTAACAGATTGCACATTTGCTTTATTAAATCACTAACAAACTGCAGACTATTGGCCCTTGTAATAATTCTTGGCCACCCCCAATGGCAGAAAATAATTTTCCATAAGGCTTCTGCCGTTGCCTTTGCTTTCATGATTTTGGAGGGAATTGCCTCCACCCATTTTGAGAAAACATCCTTTACTACCAGTAGATATCTGTAGCCTCCCTTTGTTGTTGGCAAAGGACCTGCAAAATCTGTTTGAACTGCATACCATAGACCATCTGCTGGCTGTACTCGATGTAACTGATTTTTTTTTTACTTTTAGCATTTACCTTCAAACAGACTAAACATTCTTCTACAATTAGCCTACAGACCTTTTTTAAACATGGATTCCAATACTTTTCTTTTACAACTGCCCATAGTTTATCAGCTCCTAGATGTCCTCATATTTGGTGATTTAACTTGGCCAACTGATGTACTAACTGAGATGGCACGTAAGTCAGCTGCAATCCTTTTGTAGTGGAGTACGTATTTTTTGGTGGCATTCCTGCAATTATGCACTGATCAGTTTCTTATTTTAAACCCTGCTTCTTTTGAATATTTATGAGGTCTTCCTCAACTGACTGTTCATCTAGCTCTTTTAAGGCACTGACCTCTTCATCAGTATATGAATATCCTGGAAGCTCTGTTCCTTTTTGTACTGCTTGTTTTGACAACTTGTCAGCTAGTGCATTTAACTTGAAAGTTTCAATTGTCAATTTCTGATGGGTTTTTACCTTTAAAATGCTGTATTGTCCCTGCTGGTTTGACATTGTTATTACTTTATGTATATCTATTAATACTTCAGCATGCCATAATGGCTTACCTGCACTGTCTACAAATCCTTGCCTCACCCAGGTGTCCATATGCAGTCTCAAAGAATTTACTATATAAGCACTGTCTGAAAAGATGTTAACAGAATTGTAATACCTGAGTACATACAGTACTGCCTATTATTCAGCTCTCTGAGCTGATATATCCCCTGGTAACTGGATTTGTTTAGGAAAACCTAACTTTGGATTTTCCAGAACTATGGCAAATCCTGTCCAATATTTACCTTTGACCCCAAGTTTCTAAGCAGTTATGCTGTTTTCCTTCATATCCCATATGATTTGACAAACAATATTTGTCCCCTGTCTGTATGGTGACAGTTTTCATTCCGAAAAGCGCCATCCATTTTGCAAATACTTCTTGGCTAATACCATCTGTGATTTTATTCATTTCAAATTGTCTTTCAGAGCTTTTGCTGCTTGGTGCAAAGTTTGTATTATAATGCTGGAAAATACACTCAGATACTCAGTTTGCTTAATACCCCAGTAAATGGCTAACAGCTAATGAATGCATGGATGATACCCCATTTCCACTGGGGTCATTTTTTCGCCTGCAAAAAGTGACTGGACGTAATATTTTTTTCAATTCTGCTGTTGCCACCATGTGGTCATTTCTGTAATAGTACAACAGATAATGTATTTTTTCCTGTTGCTGTTTGTAATACAAATGGTAACTTTGGTGTGGGTGCTGTTAACTCTGTAACTTGTGCTAACTTTACCTTCATTTGCAAAAATGCTTTGTCTTCACGAGGTCCCTACTCTAAAAGAGTGGAGTTCTTTTGTTCCTGTAACATTATATATTTTATATAGAAGAGCAGCCATAGCTTAATAATCGTCTATAAATTCTCAACTGTAATTCATGACTCATACAGATTTGTGTAAACTTGCTATTGTCAACAGCTTTTACATTTTTAAAATGTCTTGCACTCACATTGGGCAAGGATACCTTCCTGATGGTTTAATGATAGTACCTAGAAATTTTACTTTCTGTGCCATGAACTGAATTGTTCACCTTTAACCTTAAACCCTGCCTGCTGCAGAGTATGGGAATTTTTTTTAAGAAGCCATATGTGCTTCTCCACTCTTTCAGACTGAATTAATATATCATCAGTGTAATGCAGTACGGAATCATCTTTTTCCAAATGTTGCAGAATGGACCCTACCATCTGATGAAAAATAACTTAACCTTGTTGTGACATATTGTTAATTTTTAAATGTAAATGTAAAGGTAAATCTTGGCCAGTCCCTTTTTCTGAGTGGTACAGCAAAAAAAAGTTTGCTAAATCTATTACTGTAAGCCACTTACTTCTTGGTTAAATACATGCAGCCAGTTCTGGAACTCCCGGAATTAGGTGTGCTCTAGGAGTTGTGTACTGATTAACCTTTCGTAAATCAATGGCAAGATGATAACTACCAACTTTCTTCTTAACTGACCAGATTCCTGAATTTGTGGGACTGCTGCCTTTTTGTATGATTCCTTCCTTTACCTATTCTGCAATACATTTTTCCATATGTTTCTCTGCCTCCCTAGGAATGGGATACTGTTTTTGAAATTTCAGTATGTAGTCCTGATTACCTACCCCTACTGACATTCCTAGTTTGCCACAGTCAATGGGAATTGCTGTTGTAAATGTTGCCACACATCCCCACTGTCTGTATTTACATGTTCTGTAGGCTTGTCAGGTTTTTCAAGTAGAGATATTTCACAGCAACCTGCATTTACCTCTCCCTATCCTTTTTCTCTGTATCCTATCCACAAAATACTGTTAGGCAAAGGTCCTAAAATGTCCATACCAATATTTGTAGTTAAAATGCACCCTTCCATGACTGCCCTTGCTGATGAAACTTTATGTTTACATCTTAGCTACTTATGGCATAGCATCCCATACCATTAAATACTGGATGCAAACTTTTTTATAGGATTTACAGGTAACTCTCTGTTTGTGATGGATACTGTCACTCCTGTATCCAATAAAACATTTTGCAACAGTTACTCCAGATATCAATCAGTGGTCATCCATCTTGACCCTTTTTAAAGGTATTCAGGAAAGATACCAGAGTAAGGGGGCACACCATTATTGTAAGGGAATCCACTCATCCTCACCCGTATTGTTAAATGCATGTTTTTGTCTGTCATTCTCCTCTGTGTCTGAGTGAACCACATATTTAGATTTTTCACTCTCTTTTTTCTAACTGTTGCCTAGCCATTTCTTCTGCCTGTTCTTCCAAATATTTTGGATTTACAGGTGAAGATGCCTGAAAATCTATGGGACATACATTCCCTTTCCCTGTGTATTGATGAACTTTATAGTTATCTTTGCCAATATTGTAAGTTCTCTGTACATATACCTGTTGTCCTGACTTGTCTTGTGAATCTTTTGGGTCTGTTTTTGCAAATACACCCTTTTCTTTTGTTTTGTTTTTATGCCAGACTTTGTAATGGTCACAGTTTTGCTTATATATCCTATCTTTTTACAGAAAAAACATGCTGGCACCTTTTGCTCATCACTTGCTTTTAAACCTGGAGCCTGTGGTGCTGATGTGGCTCTCTCCAATGGGGTTGATCACATCACTGCCCACTTCCTTGACTTCTTACCTCACTTATTACCTCAAACGGCTTGCTACTTTCCTCTAAGGCAAAAATATGATGCAAGAATAATGTCCCATCATCAGCCATAGTCCGTCCCCTCATTAGTTACTTTACTATGTCAGCAAGAGTATTTGAATTTTCCTCATACATTTATTTAATATCTCCTGGGACCCCTTTTACCTGCTCTACAAAGCAATGTATTAACTGTTTCTGTATTTTCCTTTGTTGCATGTCCCTTTCTGACTTTTGATAAATTATCTGGGGTGCTAGTGTAAAATGGTCAGCTTGCTCCATTAATTTATCTGAGAGGGTGATTTTGAAATTATCTACAGCTTAGCTGTGAGAGACTGTCCCTCTGTGTATGCCATAAGAACAGCAGTCATGCACCCTACTTTAATGTCTAATTTATAAGCAGTTTGATTTAACTGGATGAAAGTTTTAAAACATTTAGGAATAAAAATCCAAAAGCATCAGATCCTGGTGTGTATGCTACACATTCTTCAAGTGTAAGCATTTGTAAAATATGCCTTTTTTATCACTCAGCTGTGGCATGCTTTGTAGCAATGTTGACTGTGTGTACAAATCTGTGGGAGGTCCCTGCTCTGTGACCTGTGCTGGCTTTGCCTTTTGCAGTTCTTTTAACTCCTCTATTCAAATGTTAGCTTTTGTTAGTTTATCCTGAATATCAGTAGCCAGCTGTTCCTTGTACTGTAACTGTTGATTAAGATCTGATCTGGAATTTCATTTTCTAATTATTTACAGGTTTTATGATAGTCACTAACCATATTTTCCTTGTCTTGCAACTGCTGTTTAACAATTTCATTTTCTTCTTGTGATTCTTGACAAATTTTCTGATACTTTTTAGTAGTCTGCTCTGCTGACTGCAGAGCCCCTGTGCACTTTTGGAGAAGTGTTTGTATTTATTTTTTACCCTTTCTGAACTCACTTTGTCTGTCTTTTAAGAGTTTATTAAACTCCTCTGTCAATTTATCAAAAACTGAGTCCCTGTTCGTATCTTTTTTCACTGTATAATGGCTTAACTCCACTTTTGTACATAGTCTCTAAAGGGTGTAACAAGATCTACAGGGGAGTCTGTCAGTAATTGATTTGACTGATGTTCTAACTCTGAGATTAAAGTTTCACATGTAGTGACAACATAACTGTTTAACATCTGGATATAATTTTTATTTTTTTATTTTATTTTATTTTATTTTACATTTGTTGACCGGGAGGATCCGACTGGATGCATGTCCATTTTCAGCGGAGGCCCGGGGAGAAAAGCTCCAAACACATGTGACAAAAAACATTTAAATAACAGTGTAAGCAATTTTACATACAAAATTAGAGCATGATAAGTTATTCCATATAATTTATCCAAGATGTAAGAGGATTAGTATAGTAAGGAGATGTAGGAGATACAGGTGTTAAGGCTGTTAGTCAAGCCTAGAGTAGACTATCCCGGGTTTAGGCAATGGCAGCTTCGCGTTGAACCCAGATGTGTTTTTAGCTTAGTTTTGAATTGACTTAAAGTAGAGATGGATATAATATCATGGGGAAGTTTGTTCCAAATTTTACCTGCAGCGTTGGTGAGAAGGGAGTCACCAGCAGAGTTATTAGTTTTGAATGTTTGGATTAGGAGACGGTTGGATGACCTCAATGGTCGTGGGTTGTTACAAAGGGGAAGCAGCATTTTGAGTGAAGGAGCATATTCAGGGTTGTATATAATTTTGTGGGTAAGGACTAGTAGGTTGTAAGAGATAAGGTTAGGAAGCTCAGTCCAGTTGAGCTTGGCTAAGTTTGTACAATGATGGGTCCTATATGGTGACCCAGTAACAAACCTTGCAATATGATTGTAGCAATTGGAGAGTTTGTTCATGACAGTTTTACTTATGTTGTGAAGTAAGGGGGACGAGTACAGGAGTGATGAGAGAAGGTGAGTCTGGGCGATGGCCATTTTAGCTTGGGGGGTCAAGAAGCTATTTATTCTATATAAAGAGCCTAGCTTCTTATTAATGGTCTTAATCATTTGGTTTACGTGTATATCAAATTTTAGTTTGTTGTCTATGGTTACCCCTAGTAATTTTGTCGAAAGGTCCAGAGAAATTATGGTCCCATCCTTAGCTTGGATAGTAAAGTTGATGGAGCAGGACCTTTTAGTTGGTGGAAACAACAACATTTTAGTTTTTTTAGGATTAAGTATCAAGCGACGACTGGAGAGCCAGTTTTCTATTTTGCTGAAAGTAGACTGGGTTAATAATTATAAATCTGAAGGGGTAGTACCTGAGCATATTAACGTAGAATCGTCTGCGTATTGTATGCAACTGGCATTAGGAATAACTGTATGCAGATCATTGATAAAGATGGAAAATAATAGCGGCCCTAAAATAGATCCTTGCGGGACTCCCAATGTATTGGGTAGTAACTTAGAGAGTTTGGTCTGCCATAAAACTGCTTGTTTTCTGCCAGATAGATAGGAACTAAACCATTGTACAGCAATGGTGTCCAGACCAAGTGAAGGCAATGTGTTGATTAGAAGTTTATGATCCACCATATCGAAGGCCTTCGATAGGTCCAGAAATAGTGCAGATGAGATATTATTATTGTTACGATGGGTGTTAATGGTGTTTGAAAAGACAAGCAGGGCTGAGGTAGTACTATGGAGGGGTCTGAAACCATGTTGGGTATCAGCCAGTAGTTGGTTGACGATTAGGTGTTGCATGAACTGTTTCTGAACACATTTTTCCATTATTTTTGCTAGGGGGAAAGTATAGATATGGGCCTATAGTTAGAGATCTGTGGAAGTGCCTCCCTTGTGGAGAGGAATTACATAAGATATCTTCCAGATCTCGGGGATTTTGGCCTCTGCTAAGGAGCGATTGATGAGGATTGACACTGGGTAAGCAATTACCTCAGCTGTTTTTTGCAAATATTCAGCTGGGAGTTGGTCGGCTGAGAGTGTGGAGGGTTTTAGTTTTTTGATTAATTTACAAATAAATGAAGTTGCTACAGGTTGAAAGGTAAGTAGGGGAATATTTTTGAATGTACGAGAGTCAAAGGTATGAGAGCTGGGTGGTAATTGATTAGACAGAGTTTGAATTGCCTCAGTGAAGAAGTGGTTAAAATTATTAGAGACATCGTCAGGGGATTTATCAATGAGTGTGGCAGGGACAGGGGTAGTAGTACAACCAGGGTGAAGAAGTTGATTTAGTCCAGCCCAAAATTTTTGTGGACAGTTTTGGTGGTCAGTTTGCAATTTACAATAGTATTGTCTTTTATCTAGTAATATTAGCCTTTTAGTTTCATTCCTAAGTTGTCTGTATTTACTATGGTCCAGAGGGAGTTTAGTAGTACGCCAGGCAGACCACGCTTTGTTTCTGAGATTAATTTTCTGCCTTGTTTCTTTTGAGAGCCAAGGAACATCTACAGTTTTGGTTTTCTGTGAACGAATGGGAGCATGGAAATTAAGAATTTCTAGGAATTTTTTGTTAAAGTATAGCACTGCTTCATCTAAGGGTAGATATTTTAGTATTGTCCAGTTACAAGAATTTAATTCTAGTTGAAATTTGGTTAAGTCAAATTTCTTTTTGTTTCTAACAGCTCTGAGTGTGGGTTGCTTAGGAATGGCTATCTTATGCTTAATAATGTAGGTAAGATGGTGGTCACTTAAGCTATCGGGGAGAGTACCAGATGCATAGTGATCAGGATGACTATTTATTAGCACCCAGTCAAGTATACTATCTTTCTGGTTAGATTTCCCTAGCCTGGTGGGAGTATTAATAATTTGCTTGAAAGAGTAGAGGTTAATATGTATAGAAGGAGCTGAAGGGGCACAGGTAGTCCAATCTATATTGAAGTCTCCGAGAACTAAGGTCTCTTGAGGGAAATGAGTAGATATCCAGTGAAGGGTGGATTCGAGAGTTTCTATATTATTTCCTGGGGGAATATACATACAAATTATATAGATAAATTTATTGCTGTTAATCTGGAGCTTGGAAATAAGTATTCCTGCATTGTTAATTTGAGGTGGTTGCATAACATCAATAGACACAATTAGATCAGATTTATAGAGTATGGCTACCCCACCTCCTTTCCTAGGGACTCGGTCTCTCCGATGTATATTGTAACCAGGGATTAGTATTTCATTGTCGGTAGTTGTGGGTTTTAACCAAGTTTCAGTTAGACACGAGATCTCTGGGGAAAGGTCTACTAGTACTGCATGAAGTTCATGTACCTTGTTGTTGATGCTTCTGATGTTCAGATGACAGGTAAGAAGAGAATTAGTAGGGCGGGCAGTAATGGGATTGGAACTAAGGTCAATGCTAGGAGAGGAATGCTGGTCAATACTGGTAGGACCAGGGTTGGGGTGTATATCGCCATGAGGAAGCAGATTAAGTCTAAGTTTGGAGATAAGTTTTAGGAATTTATCTAAAATTTTATAAGTTTGTTTCAGTTTGGGGCTTTTATTTCTTTTTGTGGTAGTTGGATAAGGTAGCAGCGAGCAGGAGGTTGCTTCTTCCCAAGTACCATAAACATGATAATAGTTAGTGAATTTAATTCCAATAGTATTGGTCTCTGGTGTAGTAGTAGAGAGTAGTACCAGATTTTGGGTTTCATACAATGTTGTGAAATAAGAGGTTAATAGCAATGGAAGAAGAAAGAAATACCACATGTTTAAGTACTTGTGGTAATGGGCCGTAGAAAATGCTATTACGAATGATAGAGGAAAGAATGGATGATTTATAGAATGAGAGGGAGGGGAGAGGGAGTGGGTAGAATACTAGGTTGGTGGAGTTTGCAGGGATTGGGTGGGGAATTGTTTGGTAACAGCAGTGATTGGACCTGTTGCTAGAGGGAGTGGTTTTATGGCTATAAATGTAGAGGTAGTGGGGGCGGGGTGGGGCAGGGGGCGAAGAGCCGGCGAGCGAAATGGCAGGGCTAAGTACTCAGCAGGATAATTAACTTTAATTTTTCTGAGATATTCTGCAGGCTATACAGCCTTTTTCTGTTTTTAATTTTAATTTTCAGGCACCAATTTTTAAGTCAGTTGCCCGTGTCCAATATTAGTTTTAGGTGAAATTCTAAGACCTGAAAACTAAAGTAACCTTGAAAACTAAAGTAACCTTGGATCCTATAAGGCAGTGATCAGATGAAGGTAAACGGTACTTGTTTAACCACCTGTTTTTTAAACAATACAAAGCGTACTAAACTCGATTTCTGTCTGGGGTTTAATGTTTCCTCTCATTCAGGGGATCATTTATGGGCTACGAATCAAGGGAGCCACCTAGGATAAAAGAGGGAGGCCAGGAACGAGAGTTAGAAGGCAGCGAAGAAGACAATAAATGTAAGCTTTACACACAAAATATAGGTAAAATGTACAACCATACCAGAGCCAGAGGCAGTAAAACAATTGTTTCTCAACTCTAACTGAAAGTCGCTAACAGATATTCATTAGGTAGAAAATGTAGCTGAACACTAGCAATAATTTGTTAAACATGAAAAATAATTGTATTAAGTTCATTAGCGTAACTGTCACTATAGCGACATTCAGATAATGCATTCAGGAGTAATAAAATACACATGAAAACTATTGCATCAAGTTCTTAGCGTAACTATTGCTATAGCGACATTCAGACAATGCATTCAAGGAGTAGCAAAATACATATGCCTTTTCCAGGCAAGATGTACAAAATAGACGGCAATAACAAAATTTAGTTACATTACTACAAAAAAGACATACCACTTTGGATGGGAATGCTACCTGTAGGATCCAGGTGTTCCTATGGTTTTAGAAATGGCGGGTAACTGCAGTATTATTTGAAACCTCGCTTGTGGGGGAGGAGTTAATAAATATAGCAGAGTTTCGCGGGCTAAGTTAAAAACAGTCCCCAGTACTCAGCAGGATAATTAACTTTTATTTTTCTGAGATATTCTGCAGGCTATACAGCCTTTTTCTGTTTTTAATTTTAATTTTCAGGCACCAATTATCTGGTTCTTTACCATCAGAAGAGTTTATTCTACAGTTTAACTTTTCAACAATGGTCCGAGCTGTACTTTTTTGACATTGCACACAGAAAGCAATTTCATATGACTTGCACAATAAACATTTACTGTCCTACAACACATTCTTTTGTTTGCGATACCAGTCAAATGTTGTAACCCATTTGCATAATGCCTGACCATCAACTTGCCCTAGAAAACTTTTACATTTACCAATATGCTGTTCATACCAGTATTACATTCTGACCCAGATTTTATCTGGTTGTTCTGCTACATTAAGAGTAAAACTCTGTTTACATTTTTTAGTATGATCCCTAATGGTACCCATACTGTATGTGACACAGACAAAAGTGTTTCCATACAGCAAATAGACAGGTGATCAAGCTGTTATTCAGTGGATGGCAGGAAATTCCCCTGTAGCCACTCAAAAAGCTGTTGAAACAAAACTGGCAGTTGCAGATTTGAAACCTTGGAATTCACCGCCTTGGAGAATTTATTGCACTGTGACTGTCCTGTATGGCAGTCTCACTCTGGATTCAGACATCTGAAAATGATACTGCTGCCAGCTGTATAAGACCAGAGAGCTCCTATTCAGGACTCACTCATATACATAAATTTTAATTACTGCACATTTACTGGAGTGACCATATACAGGGCATCACTCCCCCTATGTTCGAATACAGCCTAGGCTCACCATTGATAAATTTTAGCAGGCAGATGAATTTATCAAAAGTATAGTTTACGGTACTGTACTTTACCCAACATGAGAGTGCAGTTACTAATAAAACAACTTATTTATATAATAGACAACATATACTACATGTTACAGCTAACAGCTTTTACTGTACAAGGTTTGCTTCTCAATACAGATACAGATGATGATTCTCCATTCAGCTCGGAATTATGTTCCTACAAAATATCCAGCTACCAACATTTAGTTTTAGTCTTTTTATACAGTTTTTGGTACCATTTGGAACATGTTTATGAAGCAATCTTTTGAAGTCAGTACTTTGGTATTTGCTTGATTTGAAGCAGTCTGCTGATAAGCTGATTTCTGTTCTGTTTCAAGGTGAATTATGTGACAACCTTCAAGACTTAGGGAGTCATTCCTGTCTCCAGTCCTACTTGCACCTCTGCTAGTAATTACTTTAGGAATTAGGGAGTCATCCTTATCTGCAGTTTTCCTTGCAGCTGTGTTAGTCATGGAATAGTTATGCCACACAGTATGGATGCCAAACATGCATAGCAACTACTATACTATTTTTTCTTACTTTTTCTACTTATTTTCAGAAAATAAATTTTTAACCCTTTAATGTATTCTAACACTACCCTTCATCATGCATTGAGACAACAGGGCACCGCCATCCATGGTTACTCTTCACATTTATTCAGACCAGGCAATTTGTCTGATTTGGCTCTCAAATGAAACTGTTCACTATGGAAAAGAACAAACTGATGGTTGTCTGATGTGTTTTCTTCATATATCACACAATAACCACATTTATTTTGCTTCTTTGGGTGGATAACCTTATTGATCTTAGGTTATTCTATTATCTAGAAGGCAGCATCAATGGTAGACATTCATCTGAGGGGATTATCCCTTCAGGTGGACCACAAGCTTTAGATGGTCCATTGATATAGTTACCCAGGGATATCTTGGTTTCATCTCATTGATTTTTGGTATAAACTGTTGTGCAGCTGACCTGATCACTAAGCTGTAATTATCCACATTGGAGGAAATGATTTAACCAAATTCCTATGAGGATTTTACTAGTTAGAATTTTGTCAAACCTTTCCACTCTGCAGCAACTTTATCCTGAATTATTAGTTTTATGGTCTTCTTTTGACTCATGCTTGTTTTGAAAGATGCCTTTAAACTTTCAGCCTTTGAGATGTCAAGGAGGATCATTAATCATCAAGGAACTTGTTCAGCTGAATCATTAGGTATTCATGTGATTGCACATTGTCGTTCGGCTTTTCCCAGTTAGGGGTCACCACAGCAGGTCACCAGTCTGCTCTTGATTGGTAGTGGATTTTTATAGTGTTGAGTTGGCAGCCTGGCACCCAACCTTCATATAAGGTGCACACACACACTCACACACCTACCTGCATTTATTTAATGTTCACTCGACTGCAAGGAGTGCATGCAGATGCCGCACAGAAGGCGCTCCAGCTGAGAATCAAACTGGAGAAACTCTTGCTGTGAGGCGACAATGCTAACCGTGACTGAACATTGTGACCTAGCTAAACTGGATAGAGGTTTTATGAATCAGATGACATACATTTAAATGCCTTGCAGAAATATCTCTTTAACATGTTGTTGTAATTGAGCATTAGAAACACCCTTGCTTGAATTAGTAGTTAATATTCATTGCTTTCCTTACATGATTCCTGTCATTTTGTAGAAGTTTAATCAAGTTTTAATTATCCTACTGTAGTTGTTTAACAATTTTATCATATTAGTTATGTCACATTGTTCAGCATGTTATGTCAATTTGTAGCCATGAAATGGGGAAACAGCAGACAAAGGCATACTGGTGGGTGATCACTTTGTAGCTTCAACTCCTTGCATTCCCCTTTTAAAGTTCAGTTGCCTCTTATTGAGAGAGTAAATCAGAAAGTCCTATGAAGTTGATACAATTTATGTTATGTTATACAAGGGAAATATTTGTTAAGCCAGTGTTGCTTGTAAATGTGAGCTATCTGAGGAACTTGGTTGACAGACTTGGATATTTATGGGGCTGGCAAAGGTTTGTTGTCACCAGCCAGTTTCATTGGCTATGTTCAGTACTATGATTTTGTTTCTGAATTTAGGTATTTTGCTTAGAGTGACTATTTGGTGCTGCTCTAATCATACTGGAGTTAATAAAACTGGTTGCATCTGCAGTTGGTGTGTTCATTGTCTCAGGTTGCAGTGGACAATTAAACTTATTCCAACAAGTAGTAGCTGGCAAGACAATAACGATTTCTGAGTCACAAAACCATTTCTGATATACCTGGACACTTTATTAATACTTTTCCAAGTTTGCATGACACCTCTATATAACAAATGGGATTAATCCATTGTGGGATCATCCATCGCCACCTAGTTGTAAAAATAGTACTGTTTCCCCCTAAAGTGAAGATGAAGGAGGCAAAGACAAGGCAGGATGCATATGAATAGACAGATATCTCACTGGTGCCTTTCTAGATTCATGATTGTCAGCATTCATTGTTGCACACCACAGCACAGACTCACTAATCTTTGTAGAGAGTATACAAAATACAACTCAGTATAAATAAGTAGACTTTTCATGCAGTAGAAAGATATGGATCACCAATGATTCTGGTCACTCCATAGGGTTGCTGTCTCAATCTACCAATGCTACATGTTGTCCTGTTAAGACTTTCAGGTGTATGAAGATAAAAAACTCACCATATCAGTGAATATAATGTTTTGCCCCTAAATGTATTTCAGTTCAAAGCATAGCTTCATTGTTTAGGTACTTAGGATGAAAACAGTGAGCTGTTTAGACCTTGAAAGCCTGCTAACTCTTCAAATGCATAAGAATTGCTGTACTGTCTGGCAAACAAAATTGCTTTCTTACTTTTCATGTATTCTTAACTCACTCATAATGGAAGCAACTCCAGTAATGTAATATCACTTCTGAAAGCAAAATGAATATATGATTTATACCAAAACTCCATACACATCTAGTCAGAATTGATGTTCTATGCAAGCCCTATTGGCAGTAGGTGAACCAAGTAATTTAGTGTTTTGCAAAACCACAGTTACTCACTGCGGCATATTAAATCATTTACAAATAAGAAAGATACAGTATAAAATGCAGGCACTCTTCAATATCATATAGCAAATGTTTTCCAAGTTCACAAAGAACTGTATAACTCTTTAAAATGTGTATGTACTGATTGTAATATTGTATACACCTTATATAGTGTGTGTTTTCATTTGTTTTTCTTTATTACACACTAACATTATTTTCAAGTTTTCCCTTATTGTGTAGGGTGAGGATGCATAATGCACTTGAGTGCAGTATTAATTTTTAAGGAGGTCAGTGCACAAGAAGCTACGGTGCTCATTAGGTATGCACGGGGTATTGAATAGAATTTGAAGGTTGACCAAAACTAAATAATTGAAAAGAAGATGGGGTAAAGGGAGAAGCAACCCATGCCTGCTCCATGGCTGATGGAGAATAATGACAGAGTGTGTGACTTGAAGTGAAGGATCTCTCAACAAAGGCAGGCTAGGTGGCTGAGTCAAGTGCATAATGAAGTGCTGTATAGTTGCATTTTGTGGCCATTTGCCACAGCAAGTTGAGCATAGTGGCCATCACACAAACTGTTGTGGATGTGCTTAGGAAATTGCCATTGATATCAATCATATAAATGAGGAAGACATGCCCCTGGATTCAGCAAGCCCTGCACAGTGTACAGGAACAGTGCAGGAGCTCCAGGAGGTAATATGTCTGCCGTGCAGTCCAGGAATAAGCTGCAGGGATGTGCACAAGTGCTCCTGCACTATTCCTGCATGGACACAGCTCCTGTATGCAAACTACCCCATTTGCAGGTGAAAACCATGCAAATGAGGTGAATTTGTGATCCAGGAAGCTGTCAGACGGCTGTGCAGGGCTACTGTAGTGTGCAGAAATGTACTCAGTTAGTAATCGAGTACATTTTTGCAAACTACAAAATGGAGTCATGACAGCTACAAATAAAGTGTGTGTAATATGGGAAACCATGCCAATGGCCAAATATATACCCATTGGCATGGAAAACAGTTTCAAAAATAAAAAAAAAAAAAAAACTCTATTTTTTGTTTTACCGATTTCAGTTGTTTAAGCTTAGGGCAGCAGCACCCAAATGGGATCAGGCCGAAAATATAAAAAAATAAGCTGAAATAAAAATTCTAACCAAAATCACTATTTTGTCATTGTACTCAATGGCAGGCAAAAGACAACATGGCCTGTGAATAGTGGTTGCTAAGGGGGAGGCTCACTGTGGGACCTCTAACTATGCATTAGCATGCAATCCTATGCAAATGAGGGGAATGATACTGAATCCCAGATTTCCACTCAGTGCTAGTCAGCACCCAACAGTGTATGTGCAGGAATAGCATGGTTCAAACCTAAGAGTTAGCTGACATCATAGGGGTGTGTGTCAGGCATACTGTAAGTGGATTGGAGCCCTGTGGCTCAGGTTTGCCCTTAGCTTAGCAGAGCTAAGCAAGGGGGTGTGTCTGAGGTTGCCTAGCACTCTTTACATTGCCTAAGTGGGTATGCACGCCGTGCACCGGGTTTTAAATGGAAAAAAAAGTAAACCAGGAAATCGCAACTCTGTGCACATTTGAGCACTGTGTTTGCACGGTGCACCCCTGGGCTTAAACAGGAAGGCAATGGGAAGGGAAAACAGCAGTAGGAAGGTAATCAAGGAGAACTAGCATAGCTGGCAGGTGAAATGTATCAGAATCAGCCAATTACACAGGCAGCAGCCCAGCCCAGCCCAGAACACTACTATAAACTATGCAAACACTTTTCCCTCTGGTTTGTACCACATCCTCTACACCACTGGTGTATACAAGCAGGGATATTTTAACAAACAAAAACAACAAAATGATAGGAGCTGCAGCTATCAAACATCAACATGTGGAAGAGGCTGAGGGTGGTGAGGATGAGAATGCTGTCGACCAACCCACAGTGAGGAGATGGAGAAGAGTGTACAGACCCTGGGTAACCTACCAGGTGCTACATGAGCTGGAGATAGTGGAGCACTGTAAGGTGGACAGGGACCTTCTACAGCAAACTGTTGAGCTGTGCCAGCCATGCCTGAAACACAGAACTAACAGAGGGGAACCCATTCCAGTGGATACCAAGGTATGTGTAGGCCTAAGAAAACTAGCTGCAGGTACCTTCCAAAGGCTAACTGGGGATATCATGGGGATCTCACAGGCATCAGCATCCAGGGTACACCACCAGTTCCTGGATACCATGTCAGTACATGCTGGTAAGCATATATATTTCCGCAACACCAGTGAAGCATTGGCCAACAATATGCATCTCTTCCAACAAATAGCAAAATACCCTGAGGTAGTGGGTGCTATAGACTGCATGTACATATGCATCAAAGCACCAGCTGGTGAGCAGGGTAGGGTCTACATCAACCGCAAGGGCTTCCACTCCATCAACTGCTAGGTCATGTACGATGGGCATGCCATTATAATGAATGTGTGTGCTGGCTGCCCTGGAAGCTATCACAACTCTGACATCTGGCATCTGATACAGCTGTACCAGAGATTTGCCAATGGGGACATCCCTTACGGTCACCTAGTGGGGGATGCTGGTTACGCACTGGAGCCGTGGCTAATGACACCCATCAGAAATGCAAACACACCCGATCAAGAACTCCATAATGACGCACAATCACAGACCACAATTATAATACAGCATGTGTTTGGGATGCTCAAGTCACAGTTCCAGTGCCTGGACACATCTGGTGGGGCCTTGCAGTACTCAACAGCTATGTGTACTCAATTTGCCATCGTATGTGGCATGCTACACAATATGATCCTGTAGAAACAGCTGCAGCAGGAACAGCATGGGGCAGGGCCACACAGCCCCTCACCATTGCCAAGGACTGCACAGGCACAGAGTGACTTGCAGGAGGAACAACCTGAGTCTGCTCCAGTAGGCAGAAGGAGACATGCCTAGTATGCCCTGGCCTTGGCAAAGAGGCAATGCATAGCACATATACTGACACAGGAGAGACCCAAGGAATGACCTCTCTCTGACTCGCACATACAGTAGAAGGGATGCCAAACATGACACTACCTGTGCTCAATCATGTATAGGGAGTGTAATATGTGCATCCGACATAGGCAGCCTTCCAGCTCCATCCTTAATACTGGCACAGCCACAAGGTAAGTCATTCTTCTTACCAACTGCCAAATAGAGTAGCATGTGTTGTTACTTGTATCTATGGTATGGATGTGAGCATGCAAGGGAATCGGGAGGTTGAATGGGATGCCAGCAGATAGTAGACACCTATAGTGGCAGCATGAGATCTGTAACAATTACTGGTTTCACCATAGTAGCCAGTACTACACATGGTGACAAAACCCACTGCAGGAAATGTGCTGAGCCACATGTGTGTCCATATGACACACACACATGCCAGTCAGGGAGGCTCACATACCCAACAACAGTCTCAGCCAGCAGGACAGGTGTAGACAAACACAAATAAAGTCTGTGCTAAGGCCTCTGAATGATGGCTATGGGTAACCCCCCCCACCAAGGCCTAATCAGACAGACTACATCAGTTCAGGCAGTGGGATGTTAGTTCTGAAGGGTAAGAAGTCAGAAACTGATACGTATGTCAATCAAACCTAAGACCTGTAGTACACTGATATGCCTCTAGTCAGCATGATAGGTTAGAATACAAAATGAAATTAAGTACTTGACATACCAGTACAGTCATAGCAAATGTGTACAAGTGTCAGGTGTGCCCCCCAATCCTATGTAGAAATTTAGTAACAGTCTGGTGTGCCACCCGATCCAACGTAGACATGTAGTAACAGTCAGGTGGGCCCCCCAATCCTATGTAGAAATGTAGTAACAGTCAGGTGTGCCCCCCATTCCTATTTAGAAATGTAGTAACAGTTTGGTGTGCTCCCCCAAATCTGATGTAGACATATAGTAAAAGTCAGGTGTGCCCCCCAATCCTATGTAGAACTGTAGTAATAGTCAGGTGTGCCTCCCCAGTCCTATGTAGGCACGTAGTAACACGCAAGTGTGCCCCCCACAATCCTATGTAGAAATGTAGTAACAGTCAGGCGTGACTCCCCAGTCCTATGTAGACACGTAGTAACACACGTGTGCCCCCCAATCCTATGTAGAAATGCAGTAACAGTCAGGTGTGCCCCCCCATTCCTATGTAGACACATAGTAACAGTCAGGTGTGCCCCCCAGTCCTATGTAGACATGTAGTAACAGTCTGGTGTGTCCCCCAATCTGATATAGACATGTAGTAACAGCCAGGTGTGCCCCCCAATCCTATGTAGACATGTAGTAACAGTCAGGTGCACCCCCCATTCCTATGTAGACATGTAGTCATACACAGGTGTGCCCCTCACAGTCCTATTTAGAAATGTAGTAACAGTCAGATGTGCCCACCCCACAGTCCTATGTAGACATGTAGTAGCACACAGGTGTGCCCCCCCAACCCTATGTAGAAATGTAGTAACATTCAGGTGTGCCCTCCATCCCTATGTAGACAGGTAGGAACAGTCTGGTGTGCCCCGCCCCCCCCGAATCCGATGTAGACACATAGTAACAGTCAGGTGTGCTTCCCCCAATCCTATGTAGAAATGCAGTGACATATATGTGCAGGTATAATACCAGTGGAGCACAGATTACCTGCGGTGGCCAAGGTAGCAGGACAGATTGTAGCATTTATACAATATGCAGATATGAGTGTGTTAGGTTGGTGTGTGTTTCATATTGTGTGAGAGTGGTCAGGATGTATGCATGGTGAGGTTTGTCCTGGTGGCCATTGCCCAGTGCTGCTGACAGAGCCAAGTCCTCACAACTGCAGTGCCAAACACAATGCTCCCCAGTATAACACATTCATTGTAAATGTATGGAGGTAATATGTGTCACCATCTGAAAGATGGATTTGGCATGACTGTTGGGCCAGATATACAAACAGTACACAGGGGAAAGTACCCCGGACAATGTATAATGTGTAACCGTTAAATGGACAACCCTTGGAATTCTACATAGAGGTTTGCAGCACATTATCTGGGCTTGTAGTAGAAAATACCAATATCATCTGGCCAAACACTCGCAGACCACAAAGGTCATATTAATGATGTATTGAGAAACAGCTGATGTCCCTGCACAAGCCAGCATAAGTGGAATGCCCCATGCATATCTTTGAGTCAGATGCAAGTAGTGTCCATAGCACACATGCACCCAGCTCACCCAACCACCACCCACAGGTACCTCTCCGGTCTTATCCCTGCTGTTGGGAATGGGTACAATATAACACTGACCTGTGTATGGCAATAGCAAAAAAATGCAGCATGCAGTGCAGGTGTCCCATGCAGGTGTGTCCCTAGCTGTAAGCAGCACCCTGCCAGCATCCACACCACTTGATCAATACTGACAGAAAGTATTGGCATGAATACCTAGCACACCTACCCTGTCACCCCAGGGGAATATACTGTATTGCAGTCTGGGACTGTAGGACTGAGCTAATGCAATGGCCTGCTACAGCTGGCCTGTATCACTACCGAGTTGCCTACAGTTCTCTGCTAAAGCCTGTGTCTCACCCACACTGCCAATGTATGTTATGTCATGGACTCCCAAATAACAACACAGCACAGTCCACAGAACCCATATGCAAGGTCATGTGGACAAACCACAGTAAAATGTCCACTATGTCCCACTGCATAAACTGTGGACCAACACCAATATACTGCTGTGATGAGGTGATAACTATAGGTAAATTATCAGAGAATGTTTACATAATGTATAGAAGAGGATAGAATAATGGGGGGATGGGCAGCATGGAATGTGCAAAGTCTAAAACACAGCCGTGTGCACATAGTATCCCTGGCTGCAAACACAAGAATGGGAAGCTACAAACCTGCTCATAAACCACAATAGGGGTAATGACCTGACTTATGACCCATGCCTCTGGGTAACCTGCACGAATCTGTACAGCTGTGAGGTATTGCCTCAGCAAGATAAGGCCATACTGTCACGTCGATAGATGTACAAGTATGGGATCCTCTGCCACCACTGTACCAAGGTGCTGAACCAGTTATACAGATCCACCAGCAAGTGTCTGTAGCTCTCCCTCCAGAATGGCATTGGTTTGCAGGAATATGTAGGCATTTGACCACACTACTGGACACAGCTGCATTCACCCTGTGATCCCCAGAACATCACTGTGAACAAAAATGTCTACCTGACAGTCCTTGATGACATAAAATATCACAGTGTATAACAGTACACATGTCTGAATATCTCTGCTAACACCAGGACCATGTAGCAGAAGCAGCACAGACACAATTATCTGCAGTACACACAATCCCTTTCCCAGTTTGACCCCATATTGTCAACTGATCTACAGATATCCTGCAGAAAAAGTTTGCTAGCTGTAGGTGTAGAACACAAAAGTCTGCACTGGAGTACAATCTACCTGGAATGGATCCACACATTCAATACAGAAGGGCATACTGGGCATGTTCCCACACTTAGAGAAATGACAGCACACAGCCAAATGGCTACAACCACATGATGTGTAAATGTCACTCACCGTAGACATTTTTCTCTGGAATCCCTCAGCATTATAGACTCTGTGGCGCTAGTGCTAACTGTGCACCATGACTGTACAAGGCAGTAGTCATCTAGCAGTCATATACATGTACCTGTGGAATATAAACCTGTGTGTGCCTGAGTGTGGTGTGTCTGCCTCTAGATGAATGGGTTATGGCCCATGCACACACTGCCCTCCCCATTGCCCTACTATGGCAAGCCTGCTGATGTCAGTCACTTTGAAATACACCTTTGGGGAAGAGATAGCCAAGTAATATTTGTGGCTTGTTCTATAACTGCGTAATGCTGTAGTGTGATTAACTAGTTAGGTAGGAGTTCTATTCCTAGACCTAGCAAGTGTAGATGTTTGTGTGTGTGTGTTAGTGTGTCTGTGGAGGGAGCAATGCTTTTCAGCTCACTCACAGTCACTACATTCTCCAGTGCCTTTCTTTGGCAAGGCTGCTGATGTCATTCACTGTGAAATACACCTTTTGGGAAGGAGTAGCCCAGTAATCTCTGTGGTGTGTCCTATAACTGTGTGATGCTGTAGTGTAATAAACTAGTTAGATAGGAGTTCTAATCCCAGACATGGCAACTGTTTGTCTGTGTAGGGAGCAATGCTTTTTAGGCTAGTCACACTCACTACAATTTCAAATGCCCTAATTTGGCATGCCTGCTGATGTCATTCATCTTGAAATACACCTTTGGGGAAGGAGTAGCCCAGTAATCACTGTGGTGCATCCTAGAACAGTGTACTGCTGTAGTGTGACGCAGTAGTTTAGTAGTGGTGCTATTCCCAGACATGGCAAGTGTGTGTGTTTGTCTGTGTAGGTAGAAATGCTTTTGAGGCCATTCACAGTCAATACAACCTCCATTGCCCTTTTTGGCAAGCCTGCTGATGTCATTCATGTTGAAATACACTTTTGGGGAAGGAGTAGTCCCGTAATCTCTGTTGTGCGTCCTGTAACAGTGTAATGCTGTAGTGTGATAAAGTAGATTGGTAGAAGTTCTAGTCCTAGACATGGGAAGTGTGGATGTTTGTGTTTGCCTGTGTAGGGAGCAATGCTTTTGAGGTCATTCACAGTCAATACAACCACCATTGCCCTTCTTTGGCAAGCCTGCTGATGTCATTCATTTTGAAATACACTTTTGGGGAAGAAGTAATCTGGTAATCTCTGTGGTGCATTCTATAACAGCGTAATGCTGTAGTGTGATATACAAGTTCTAGTCCCAGATATGGCAAGTATGTGTGTTTGTCTATGTAAGCGAGCAATGCTTTTGAGGCCATTCACAGTCACTACAACCTCCATTGCCCTTCTTTGGAAAGCCTGCTGATGTAATTTCCTTTGAAATACACCTTTGGGGAAGGAGTAGTCCAGCAGTCTCTGTGGCACATCCTATAACTGTATAATTCTGTAGTGTAATAAACTAGTCAGGTATGAGTTCCAATCCCAGACATGGCAACTGTGCAACTTGTGTGTGTGTGTGTGTGTGTGTGTGTGTGTGTGTGTGTGTGTGTGTGTGTGTGTGTGTGTGTGTGTGTCTGTCTGTCATTCATATACTGTGTGGAGGTGCCTGTGAGTATGTAACAATTGGACTCACTGTAGAGTGGGTTTTGCAAATTTCTTATATGTTGGGCCTATTATATGTCACAATGGCCACCTTACAAGGATAACAGATGTCAAATAGCCGAGAGGCTGGGGTTGCCAATCCATACCCCTACATGTAACATCAAGGCCTGGCAAACAAATTAAGCAACCCTTGTATTACACAGAGAACACTCTCAATCCATGTCTCGTACACAAATACACTTGCTTAGGCAACAACCACTTTGTTGGTAGTACCTACGTATTGCCCACAGATAGTAACCGTGGTGTGATTGCAGTGGACTACAGAGGGTATGGCACCCTGTCCCATCACTACAATAGGCACATAATTGCAGACAGTGTGCCTTCACTATGTTCCCCACTGGGCACCTGCAACAACTGTAGTGCCATCAAATGTGACCCACAAAGGACATACCATGCCTTACACACATGCCCTGTATGGACAGATGCCACTGACACTAGGGAATACCTGTATCATGCTATCAATGTAGGTGCAGGGTCAATCTGGTGTCCATTACCATTTCCCGCCACATGAGGCCAGGACTAGCAAATCTGATGATAATCTGAGTACACAACATGGGCCATACACCCCTGTTACAGTTCCACATGTCACTGAACATGCATATGGGATGTGTGCACATCCCAGACACCGTCCATGTCATGGACTATAGAACATATACATGGCAAGCATTCCACAGCACTGGCCACACACAATAGTAACCCAGGTGACTGGTGAATACAATACCCAAATGGGTGGGCCAATCCAGACACTACACCCCTGAGCTACACTGCAGACCATTGTCATGTTGCCTAATGCTAAGGTATACCCTTCACCTAGCCTTGTACAGCCTTCTGGCACAGTCAACTGCTACATACCTGTGAAGCAATGCACCCATGCATGTCAGTACTGGCACCCTGTGTCTGTGTGTGTGTGTGGAGTATGATGCTTTCAACCCCAATCACACTCACTACAACTCCCATTGGCCTACTGAACCATACCCTCTGATGTCAGGCACCTTCACATACCCTTTGCCCATATATCATCCGGATAACCCCTGTGGTGCATGTGATACCTGCATATTACTGTATTGTGGCAAACTAGCTAGTTAGGAAGTGTATTCCTCACACTGCCAACTATGTTAATGTGTGAGAGTCCCTGAGAGTGCTTTGTTGATGTTGACACCTGTTCATGTGGACAGGCACATGTACTACACCTACCTGGTAAGAGCAGTTTTATTTGTTATCACTATTTTTAACTGTTTGTAGGTAGGAAGAGACTGTTTATTAACAAGCTTCACTTTGATTCATATGTTGTTGTTTTACCTTTAGTTTCACTTTTGTTTTTGAGAAAGGGATAGGTTTTAAACAGGCAAGCTCTAGCCACCACAAGGGGCATAGACAGCTATAAATTTGCACAGACTGTAGAGAGGAAAATTCTGAGTGTATCAAAACAATCCTGTTTTGGTTTGTGATTTGTTGCGGAGTTGACTGGTAAGAGCAGTTTTATTTGAATTTATATTGCATTTGTTATCACTATTTTTAATTGTTTGTAGGTAGGAAGAGACTGCTTATTAACAAGCTTTACTTTGATTCATATTTTGTTGTTTTACCTTTAGTTTCACTTTTGGTTGTGAGAAAGGGATAGGTTTTGGACAGGCAAGCTCTAGCCACCACAAGAGACCTAGACAGCTATAAATTTGAACAGACTGAAGAGAGGAAAATTCTGAGCATATCAAAACAATCCTGTCTTGGTTTGTGATGTGTTGTGGAGTTGACTGGTAAGAGCAGTTTTATTTATTTTACTGTTAAACGAGATGCAACTGCGAGCTACAGTGAGAGACATAAAGAAATTACAACTTATGTCTGGCTAGTAGAACTTGTATGGTCAGAAGAACTTTATTGTATTTTATTATTTAGTTGGATATTGCTGGTATAATTTTTGTCATAAAAGTTGATTTATATTTGATTTAAGTTTCTTTGAATTCTTTGCTACTGGCTTTGTGTAATGTTTTCCTTTGCAATATTTTATTCAATTAAAGCTGAATATGGATTCCTTAAATGAGTATGCAATTAACAATTTGCTAATGCACAAGTAACTTGTACAGTGTAATACATGCTATGCATATTTAAAGGTAACAGCTGATAACACTGGTGATCTTTGTTCCTCGTGTCAAAAGTTGGATAATTTGCTTACCATTGTTAGAAGCAAATCTCGACTTGATGATGATTGCACATGTGCAATTGGCATGGCTTGGAGAGCTGTTGTATCATATATTAATGACTGGACTGATGAACTAAATAATGTTAGGCATAGAACAAATAGAACAGATTTAGGAAATGATGCATCTATTTTCTGCAAAGAACATTAAACTGCTATGAAACATGATGAGGCCCCTGAGAACTATGGAATTGTGGATGCAAGTACTTGGCAATCTGAGGATCCGGTTTGTTTAGAAGGAAACAAAAAAAGAAAGAAAGGAAGAAGTTCTCAACAAATAACAAGGAAGAAAAAGAAACTTATTGACTGTAAAGGAAAGAGAATACATAGTAAAAAGGATTTTGCTTTGTTATGTAACACACTGGTGACAGGGAATGAATATATCTGTCTATCAGAAAACCCTCAGTCTACAGGAAAAAGGTATCACCTTACCAATGGAAAAGGTAGAAAATAGAGGCAAGTAGCAGGTGAAAAGGAAGAAATCAAAACTGAACATGGAAGGATTGAAGAACATTACTGTAAAAAAAAAAAGAAGAGAAAGACAGATGTTGACTTCATGGCTCAAGTTGTGGATTTACAATGCCAGCTGGATGAGAATTTAATACAAAATGAATACAGTGGACTTAATAAGACTAATAGTGATGAAGATCTATCCTTCGTAACAATTGATAGAGCAGAAATGACTGTATTAGTAGCTGAAGATTCTTCAGAGATGGTCAGCAAAGATATTCTTGTAATTGGAGATTCAGTTATTAGAGGAACTGATACTTATATTTGCAGAGATGATAATGAACACAGAGTAGTGTTATGCTTGCCAGGAGCAAAAATAGAAGATGTGAAATAAGCCTTGGAACGCCATAATGTAAGGAAGTATGGATCTGTTTTTATTCATGTTGGTACAAATGATGTCACAAAGATTCTCTGACTGTTAGACGGGAAATGACAGCCCTCCTAGATAGTATAGCTTGTACTGGTGTTAGGACATATTTTTCACAAATCACATATAGAAAGGATAGTTAGGGCACTTGAATGAAAATATTTTTTGGATAAACACCTACATGGAAAAAATGTCCTGTTTTAAAAAATGGAAATGTGTAGAGCATCCAAACCTTCTTTTTGGCACACGTGTTCAGACAGGATGGTGTGCATTTGTCTAGATCAGGGAAGAGAATTTTTGCAGCAGATATTTTGCAATATTTGACAAACACTAGGCAGGATTTTTACCAGGTCAAAAATGTAACAGTTCAAAGATAGTAACATTTGATGCATCTCTAATGGTTGTTAATGTTCGGAGCATTAATAATAAATAATATGTTCCCACAAGATTGATGTTGTTTTAATTTGTGAAGCATAGTTAAAGAACAATGACTGGAAACAAGTTCTGTCAGGGTATAAATGTTTTTACTGTAACAGACATTCTAACAAAAAATCAGGTAGAGGTGTTATGATAGGGATTAAAGATAGCTATGAGATTTGTGATTATTACATGTTCAATAATAACACCAATACTATAGACTGTGTAACTGTGACAATAAAGACAACCCTGGAACATATAACAATTGTTGGAGTGTACAGACCACCAAAGTCAAGTGCAGAAGACCTAGAGGAATTCATACATTTCTTAGATGAAACACAAGAGGGAAGAATAATATTAGCTGAGGACTTCACTTTATTAGAAACATACTGGAATAATATTGATTCAACAACGTTAGTAAGGAAATTATTCACAATGAATATTCAGGAACAACAATTGCTTCAGGTTGTAAAAAAACTACCAGGGTACGGAATATACTAGATATTGTTTGTGTTCCCAAAGAAATGACTGTAACTTCAAGTCAAGTTTTACCACCATTGATGTGCAGTGATCATGGGGTCATAAAGGTTAATTTGTTGCTAGATAATTCTGCCAAACTGAAATCTAAGCCAATGCACAGAAGGTTAATTACAGATTTTAGGGAAGCAAAACAGTTACTATATAAAACTAAATGGAGTGAGGTATTCAGTGGAAAAACTGCAGATGGAATGTGGAAAGTTTTGAAAGAAACTGAGTGAAAAAAGTCAAAAAAAATGTTTAACATCAGGATCTAGGCATGCAGCATCAGGATGGTATACTTCCATAAGAACAAGAAACCTGATTAGGTGAGAGACAAAAATATAAGAAATGGAAGAGAGGCTGAACTACAACTTTAAAAACTGAAATAAATGAGCTGGACAAACAGATTAAGCATAGTGTTAGACAAGATTAAGAAAAATTTTAAGAAAATTTATATAAATATATTGAGCATAATAGGAAATCTTTTTATAGATACATGAGATGGGGAAGGAGTAAAGATACACAAACTGATAAACTGTGTGCAGATTCTAAAATGTATTCTCAGACACAACAGATTATAGATATATTTACAAAATCTTATGCAAAACAGTTTGGCTCCACAAAAGGGGTGGGAAGTTGTCCTAGTGACATCCAGGTAACCCCATATACTGGAATCAAATTAGATTATATTGAAAAAGAACTGTGCAAACTGGATCCAAAGAAAGCACAGTGAGGAGATGGAATAAGTAACAATGACCTGAGAACACTTAAGCAAGAACTTACACTGCCATTACAACTATTATTCACTAGGTCATATAAATATGGGGAGATTCCTCAAGATTGGAGACATGCACTTATTAAACCTGTCTTTAAGGGAAAGGGGAGTAGGACAAACCCAGAATCGTATAGACCCTTAAGTCTACTTTCATGTTGTGGAAAAATAATGGAGAAGGTAATACTGGATAAGTTATTGTCAGAACTGGACAGGTTGGGACTTGAAACCATATATCAGCATGCATATGTTGAAAATAGATCTATTACCACCTGTAACATGATGTTCTATAACAATATATTAACAGCTATGAATGAAAAATTGTGCTGTGATGTGATTTATATAGATTTAACTTCAGCATTTGACAGGGTCATGCACAAAACACTGATCAATAAATTAGTACAACTAGGTATTGAGGTACTGTTGATAAGATGGATAGCTGCGTGGCTTACAAATAGGACATGGCAAGTATCACACACCAACTGGACAGGGGAAATCCTTGGTTACAGTCAAGGTGTCTCACAGGGCTCTGTACTAGGCCCTTACTTGTTGAGATTGTATCTTTCAGACCTTACTTTTAATTTGAGGTGTTCTACAGTCTATATGCTGACAACCTGAAATTGGGTAAAACGATTACAAGTGTTACAGATAAGGCATGTCTGCAAAATAATTTGACTAAATTGACCATTTGGGCACAGGAGAATAATATGCTGATAAATACATCAAAAACTAAGCATATGAGATTTGGAAGACATAAACTGAAAGGTGAATATTTAATACAGCACACAGTGATTGAAACTGTAGACTCATTTAAGGACATGGGTATATGGGTAGATTCAGCTATGCATTTTTCTAATCATATCAACCAATTGGCTAATGATATAGAAGTATAGGTTGTATAAAAAGATTTATAAAGTCTAGGAAATCAAACATAATGAAGTCATTGTTTGTTAGTTACATTAGACCCAAAGTTGAGTATGGAATATCAATATGGAAACCATATAGGAAAACAAGCATGAATAAACTGGAAAAAGTACAACAGAAATATACTAAGGGCATCCATGGATTTGAAAATCTAAGTTATTAAGAAAGACTAAAATATCTTAACTTGTACAGTGTCTCTTACAGATATTTAAGAGGAGATTTTATTCAGGTATATACGGCATTTAGGGACAACTACCTCTAGGAATGTTTGGGGTTATCAAAACGTACTAGAGAATCATCAGATAACCTATGCAGAAGATGTTATAGGAATGAGAAGTGTACTAATTGGTTCTCTGACAGAGTAGCTGATGCTTGGAACAGACTACCTAATTACATTAAAGCAAGTACTAGTTTAGATATTTTTAAGAACAGCCTGGACATTTATTATGGGAACAAGTGTTTTAGCATATTGGTAAGCTAGAAGGGCTTTAATGCCCGTGCTTGAAACATTTATATGTATGTATGTATGTATGTACCGTGTCGCTTCTATATCACTGTTGCAGATGTCACTCACCATCAGATATACCTTTGGACAATTCCCCAACATGTAAGCTATGTGGCGTATGCAATGCCTGTATAGACATGTGATAGCAATACATAGTCAGTCAGGGGTTTGAATCCCCATACTGGTAGGTGTGTGACACAAACATGCTTAGGTTTTACTCTCCCACCCCCTTCCTGACTTACTTTGTCTCTGTCTGTTTCTCACACTCCCTCTCTGGTAGATGTGGAGAAGTACACCTGCTTTGCTTAGGCAGCAGCTTGTGTTTTGTAAGTGATGATCATGATCAGCTGATGGCCTTTGCATGAATTGCAGTTCCCCTATAGCTGATTGCATGTGAAACAGCTGTGGTAACATTCCCATAGCCAATTGCATGGAAACACACTCCAATATCTTGGAACATCATGTGGGTGTTGGGCCTTTTCATTCACTGTGAGCAGGACCTAAATTTGGTGTTTGGCAAACAGCATCACAGATGGTATTGAGATTTATCTCTAACAACATAGACTGTAGAGACAGGCCAACAGACAGGAGGGGGATATGTCAGACATGACTACAGAATTTAAGTGTTGCTCTTCTGCATTTGGAGTAATGTTGGTTTAACAGAATGTGTGTGGATATAGCTGGTCTACATGATTTAATACCTGTCATGATAGTGTTATGTGTTTGAAGAAACTCTCACCTGTAGGGCTATCTGCAGACTGGGCAGTGTGTGGAGCCATATGTTTCTTGTGTTACTCACAGAACACCTATCTCAGAACTACAGAAGCATAGTCTGATGATTGCAGTCAGTACATGGTGACAGCCATGAGAGTTACTGACTTCATATCCCTCATAGGACATATGTCACAACAAACCCTGGTATGACTAAATGTATGAGGTTATCACAGCAACATGCCAATATTGGCCCAGTTTTTGTGGTTCCAGCACAAGTCTGTCAACCTGTATACATATGTCATGCAGTAAGAGGTGCATATGTTCTGTACATCGTTATTTATTGACATCGTGCCTGATAACAATCCAGTCAGATATCAGACTGCTAGATATGTTATGTATAGTAGGGGTTATTTCTGAGGACATAACCTAGGCATTCTGTGTTTGCGTGTACAGTACTGTGGTCTGTGTATTTATGGTGATTGTCTACAGTATGTGTATTGCGCAGATGTACCTTGGGCTGTGCACAGACTGTGATAGATGCCATTGTTCTTGGTCCTGTTCTATCTGATGTTACATGCCACTCCAGTGTATGGTACCCTATCAGCTCACATGTCTGTGAGGACCAAACACACACATGTCCCATACCACAGACAGGCATCAGACCACACTAGCCCAGCTTATGTAGGTTTAGTGTGTGAGTGGCACATATGAGGATGGTGTTTATCAGACAGTCCATATAGTGTCATATTAAGCTTGCATATCATATGTGGCTCTGGCTGTGTTCACATTGGTTGTGGGTATGCACTTTCTCACAGGTGTCTGTTACTCTGTGCTGTGACATGCGTGTAGAGCCTGCTATATTTGCAGGTACATGTGTATATCCTCTTACAAAATATAGTCCAGTGTTGTGGCAGTCTGCCTGTAGTTTGCACGGTGCTTTGTGACATGCCTAGTAGCTTAGTGTAATTACCCATTGTGCTGTTATGTCCAGTTATTTGCAAGACATATATATATATATATATATATATATATATATATATATATATATATATATATATATATATATATACATATGCAAACTCAAATATATACACATATATACTATATATGTCTAAACATATACAGACATATAGATATATATGCACATATAGTTATGGATATCTACATATATATAGACATAAATAGATATATCTGATTAGATATGTATGCACATATAGTTATATATATCTAAGCATATATCAGCATAAATAGGTATATCTGTACACATAGGATGTGCATACATATATATCTATACACACACACACACACACACACATATATATATATATATATATATATATATATATATATATATATATATATATATATATATACACTGAGAGATCTAAAAATGACCATACATATAATGCACTATACAGATGTGTAGAAATACATATGTATGTATATATATATATATGTGTATGTACATGTGGACATATATCTACATATTTATATGTATACATCCATATCCCTGTTATGTGTAAACATCACGGTTGTGTATACCTTACCAAATGTATCTCATCGTAATATCAATAACAAGTACTACACAATTGTTGAAGTCAAAGCAATTGTTCAATACTATTCAATATATGTACTGACAGATATATTTGAAAAACAACAACTATCTTCACAGTTGTCATGGCGTAGTGGTTAACTGTTATGATTATACTGTAGATGGTCCTGGGTTCAAGGGCTGTGCATATTGTTGCTGGGAAGAACAATGACTGTTGGATACAGAGCAGTTAATGCAGTTTTGAGCAGCTTTAAGTGCATTTGCTTGGATTTACATGAAGCTAAGCGGTGCTAAGGTACGGTTAAATGTACGGGCGCTTACACCATGTAGGCTTTGTTTACCAGTGCGCAAATGTGCTTAGCATTTATATTGCAGAAATGCTGGCACCTGATAAGCATGTCTCAGGCCTGCTAACCACTGCTCACATCCCAGTCTGATAACATAGCAGGGTGATGACATCTGTAAGAGCTGTATGTAATTCCATGTATATAACATGCGTCTTTGTGCTGTCAGTACAGTAGCAAGGGGTATGAGTGTCATGTCTGAGACACTCAAGTATATAAGACATGTACAGCACTCTTATACATGTGAATGTGTTACATACAAGGGTAGGAACCCAGGTTACTTGCTGTCACACTGGCATGTAGTGTATCATGGCGGTACTAATGTTGACAGTGCTTTCCCAGGCAAAAGTAGATTTCTAAATGTATTACTGACAACAAGCACCCCTGCAGGCATAGCTGGACTCTGAGGCCTCACCATCATATACCTGGTGGGTGAGCTATGTCACAGTATATATCCCCTACTGGATAATGATCTGACATGTGGAAGGTAACAAACAGTAGACTACTGTCTGTACAGCACATGTCAGTGAGGGCTTCCAACACATAGTAATGGCATACATATTGGTCTTAGACATCTATCTGAGAGATCTAAAAATGGCCATATATATAATGTACTATACAGATGTGTAGAGATACATATGTATGTATATATATATATATATATATATATATATATATATATATATATATATATATGTGTGTGTGTGTATGTACATGTGGACATATATCTACATATGTATATGTATATATCCATATCCCTATTATGTGTAAACATCACGGTTGTGTATACCTTACCATATGTATCTCATCGTATGTATCCGATATGTGTATATTTAGCTATAACAATATATGTGATGCAACAGTAATATCAATAACAAGTACAACACATTCATCCTACTGTATAGCTACTTGCCAAGTTGATGTCTGTCAGTCCCTGTACAGATGTGCAGATGGCAGGTGTCCAGCTTGGATATGTACAGGCAACCTATGCTTGACTGACACTGACATGTCTGCCCAGCTTTGTTATAACTGGCACATATAGGAGACAACACCCTGTACGCATCACATGCCACAGGTACCTCCACTACACTACCACAGTCAACAGAACATTCTTGGGTACAGGTCCCCATCACAGACACTAACCATGTGTTGTAATACATGTTGCATGCATGCCAACTGGATCAGCTCAGTGGCCTTTTGCAGGAGGCACCCAGAGAATTGGATGATGCATGTCACTCTCACCTTGAGGGTCACCACAGTGGTGTCTGTGATAGATTGTCTGCTGGCACATGGCAGGTGTCATGATACCACTCTACACACTTCCCCTACACTTCCCATCTATCCATGGACAATAGCCAAGTACACACCAATAACCACCTGTAGCGATGCACCCCAGTACTGACAAATGTGTATGTGTGCATTACTGAGGATAGCAGTGTCTGTGTCTTAGTACACCTGTAGTTGGGAATACCATGAGAGACTTCACAACCATTGCAACACTCATTGCCATAGTAAGTTGTGGCTGCTACTGTACCAGACATTACATGTACCCTATTATGCTTATTTCTCCAATGGCTACATGAGCCTTGCAGTACCAGCAAAACAGTGTTGTACAAATGGGTCGATAGGTATGGAATACCCACTGAGTTCTGGCAAGTCTGTGTATGTGTGCATGTCTGCATATCTCTAGGGTACAGCATTCCAAGGCTATATACTCCTATTACAATATGCACTGCCACACAGTAGTATGGATAGTGTTGCTGCCCATAGGTGAGGCATGACAATGCAACACCCTAATATGCCTGTGATATGTGCATTAGATGCATATCCCTTTAGTTCCACTGTTGGGATGTACAATGGGTTGTATTGCAGTTGTGGGCAATGTGCAATGGTGGGTATGTCAGAGTGTCATCATGGGTTCCAGTGTGTACAATATCCACTGTGGGATGTGGGTGCTGTGTACACTGTCATTATACCATGGTACACCTGGTATATGTCCCATGAACCACTGTTTGGTAACCACTCTTAACATCAACCATACAGATAACTGACACCACAATCCAACCCAATTATGCACGCGCTGTGTGCAGCCTAACTGTAACACACTGGACACACTGACACATTAGTTAGCACCGAGAGGCCCAGGTCTCTCGGATGTGTGTCTGCCTGTTATGTGTCTGTTAATGTGTATATGATGCTATGTCACACTATGTATTGTCCATATACAACCATTACATCCCCCATTACTATACTTTACATGTCTTGGGATGTGCTGCATGTAACATGTAACCTGGAACACACCTCACCCTAAACGCTGTGTGATGTGTGCAATGAAAGCCACACACTTCAGTAGCACTACATACCTAGGTAAGGGTCTAGTCCCAGTGTTGCCAAGTAAGAGTGTGCATGTATGTGGATGGATCTACATCAGGTTGCTGTTTATACATGCCCCAGCTGGTCACCTGTCCATGTGGCACTGGCAGTAACTGTTATACCCATCTGTGACATGTGTTCAACTGTACCCAGGATATGTCACAGCCACGGTTTCATCACAGTGCCATACCCCTTCTGGAATATGACTGTAGACCATCCTCCTGCTGACGCATGTGCACCTACAACACAAATGGATAACATTATGGAGACCACAATCACTCAGTGTTACTAACAGTTAT
Organism: Protopterus annectens; assembly: GCF_019279795.1. Lineage (NCBI taxonomy): Eukaryota > Metazoa > Chordata > Ceratodontiformes > Protopteridae > Protopterus > Protopterus annectens. The sequence goes on along the minus strand of NC_056737.1, from coordinate 1,474,023,757 downwards.
AATACATCATGGCTGGACAGCTACACTACCTGACATGTATACATTAAACATTACTCCTGACAACATGTTACACAGCAGTACATTGGTACACTGTAGTAGAGTCACCATGTGCATCAGAACCATATTAGCCTGTCCCTGCATCGATGTTATGGATGACAGGGATGTAGCACAGGTATCATCATATGCACAGGGTGTGTTGTTGGTTTGCCAGAGACTGAGGGTGAGCCATACATTTGCCACCATGTGTGTGGGTGAGGGGTGTAATTAGTTGAAATGGGCATGGTGATGTGATGTGTGTAGGTATGGGGTTGCCCAAGGTGTGTTCATATAGTGTGTGGGTATGCATGCACACAGTTCTGTCATGTGAATGCCATATATAGGTGTTTATTAAACAGCTACAGACCATATCTGGTAGGGTGTGTCATTCATTGCCTCTAGCCACGGACATGCAGACTGTGCAAGCCAGTGGTTCCATGGGCATGTCCAGGTACAGGCCTCAATGTGCTACTCTCCCATGATGATGACAATGTCCGCTGGAACCAGGTCCTTCTTGGGACTACCCGAGGCCATGTGCACATGGCCTGCTGTGGTGTGGTGTGGTGTTGACAGCACCCCCCCCATGCAGTGCTGGGGCTGGTACTGCATGGTACTGTCCTAGCATGCCCACGTCGACCACCACCTGTCGGTGTTGCTGGCCTACATCAACACGGCTGTCGGCCCACTCCCACCACATGTTCAAGCATGGACAAACCATGGTCAATGAGGCCAACTATCTCACCCAAGCGTCTATCCATGACATCTGTATAATCACGGAGGGCACCAGCAAGTTCATGAAAGTTGTCACTTACAGATGAGAGAGCAGCCCTCTGCAGCCTCAGGCCCTGTCTGGTGTACCATTGCATATGTGCTTGCGCCCCATGACAGTCTGAAACATGCACCTGGTGGTATCAGTTGTGGTGCTTCTGCCAGGGGCATGATGACCAGTAGCCCTACCATGAGCACCCCAGTACATCTGCCTGTGTGGTGCCCTGCCAGACATCTGGCTATGCCTGCTGTGACCAGACACAGTAGGTATAGATACCACACTCTCCTGTGCACTGCCACCAACTGTCAACTGTCCCTCTGCTATGGCCACTGGTGATGGGGTATGTATAAGCACTGCAACTGTGTGGGGGGTTGGGGTGGCTAAGAGGGGGATGTCAAACAATGGCAGAGTTACGGCCTCTGACAACCCCGCCTGTGCCTCAACAGTACTATCATCATTTTTGGTGTCTGTAGGGACACCAACATCAGACTGCATGCAGGAGGGACCTTGACCCACATTGCCACCTGTGGGGGAAAACAAGAAACACACTTTAAGACCTGTACAGCATTGCATAACAGTACACAGACACACACACTCTGACATTCCACCTTAATACCTACCTGTCCCTGAGTTTACAGACAGTCCCACATTTATTCACATATGTTCCCCATCCTGCATCACACTTGGAAACATACACTCATTAATACCACTCATTAAAGTATCATTCCTCTAAATGCCTAGACGAGTGATCACAACACAAGACCTGTTACTCTATTTCCTCCTTGACTTGAGTGGAGTAGGTTTTACATGGCCTCAATGCTGTCATTCAGTGTTCACCCTGGGTATATCCAGACATCGTGAGCATTGCCCCTATATGTTAGGGGCTACTCCGTTCACTCCATCATGTCACGCACTGGAGTGTCATATGTAACTATTGCTTAGCACATGCCAGATCTGCTGCTCAATCACCTTATCATGTGGACAACAGTAATATATGGATACACTCCCTGGTGTTATCTAGTAATTCCCCAATGCACCAGGAGTGCAGCATACATTGGTAGTCATTCACCTTTCTGCTGATTGCAATATTAAGGGTATACCTGGTGTCTACTTTCCCTCCAAATGCATTTTCCACGCTACAGACCTTATTATACTATCAGCTGTCCTGTGACTACATATCAGACAAGTATTCTTGTTGTCTCATGTGTTACTCCATGTCCATGTACTACATGATCCCAAAGGGAAGTACTGCCATATGAACAATCCCACAATCACATGTGCATACATGGACATCTAGTAAAACAAAACAAAAAAAAAACACTCTAAAGCCAATAATCCTACGACCTCATGGTGAATAAACCTGTTTAATAAAGTCACAAATACAAAACTCAAAGCCACAAAATACTCCAAGTAAGGTCAAGCGCTTTCATCACAAGACTTCTTCAGAACTTGGACATGTACATCCACACACACATGCACACACACACATCCTACATGCATCAACCCCCTCCACTCCACCAGATTGCACTTTCAGACAAAATAACACACACACACACACACACACACACACACACACACACACACACACACACACACACACACACACCTACCAGTGAGGTTGCACAAAGATAGTACACACATTCCTCCCATTACCCGTCTGTCAACATGCATAACATATGGTACTCAACAGCATGCAGTGCAGCTATAATCAATCCATGCTAGCAACAATATACAGGTGTGTGATGCATGGGCTGTGTTAGTAGGTGATGCGCCTTCCCCTGGAAAACACTGCACCCTTGTAGACAGTATTGCTATGCACCTGTTCTGCACCCTGCCATGTAATGTGCACCAAACCTCACAGGTGTACAAACCATTGCTGAATGTGTATTACTGTGTCAGTTATGTCTGTTTTAATGTTCACAGCCCCTATTGTGTTTGAGCGACACATAGCTGGGATGATATGTGGACAGATGTCATTTGTGAATGCCTGATGTCTGGCTACAGATCTCAACATCAGCAGTGCATGTATGATCAAAACGATACTATTACACTGACAATCGTCAGACCTTACCATGGCTATGGGGAGTGTACACATCCTTATTGATATGACGCACTTTTTCTTCATATGCCATGGGGCCACATCACTGCATATATTAATGTTACATGAGACTGGTATGTGACATATGTCCTATACATTCACATGCAGTGTCTGAGAAATGTGTTAGGTGTGCAGATGCTGACCACGATGCATACACTCCGTGGGTGGATATGTGTGCACGTCCTTATCATGATGGTTTGTTGCACCTATTGTTATGTGTACTACATCTGTCACTATTCCTGGAAGGGGTAAACTAGCATGGGCCATCTGCATTTTCCAGTATATCGTCAGTCTGCCCTACACATGGCCCCCAACTCTGCATGATTGCAAGGGCTACTCATGTGCACATCCCTTGGAGTTCACACACTGCCATCACTACTGCTGTGGAGTTAGGGTTATGTCTGTCACAGTTCCTGGACCTGACTCTGTGCAGATACAGCCATTCTTAGCATCCTTAGGATCCCTGCTGCAGTGCACTGGTGTGTCATGATGACACACCCTCCCCACCTACAGCCTTTTTGCAGATGCTCGAAAACTATGGCCTACACATATGTGTCAGTTTGCAGTGTCCCAAACACTGTACACCACGTGTAACAATCTAGTCCCTACTAATAATGTGGACCACAGTATTATGTTATGCCATTGTGTAGATCTGTAACAGTTGCCATTGTAATACTGGTATATACACTGTTGTAGCACTGTATAAGGGTGATGCTTCACACATGTCCCTACTGTAGGCCATGTGTCCCACCATTATGTTCATCCCTGTGGACACATTTCACAATGACAGAATGTTAGTTATCTTGCAAGTGTCTGACATATACTTCAGATACCCCATCATGGTCATCAGTGTGATGCAGTGCATTTAACAGCAACAATACGTGAACATGTACAACATGTATTATGGGTAGGTGTGTTAGATGTGTGCATGGAATATACCATAGCCATTACATGCCCGGTGTATTGGAAAGCATGAGCATAAACCATACTCACCAGCTAAATGCTGCTGCCTTGGTAGTATACCAGAGGGACCTATATAAGAGTGTGAGAGATGTGATGTCAGTGGCCACAACTGTGGCATTGCTACATGGTGGGTGCAGCATTACAGTACATCAACAGTACAAATCCTCAATACTACTGCTTATGCACATCTGTTTATTACTACTATGCAGCAACAGACTATACACACACATATATATATATATATATATATATATATATATATATATATATATATGACATCTCACATATGCATGATCTACCTGTATAGATGCGGATGCATATGCAACAGTGGTCTACTGATGAGCCCTGTGGCCTTACCTGCATGCTCCTCAGCCAGTGCGTGGGTAGCACCCACCTCCACAATGGTCTCTGTCAGTAATTGGGTGTGCCATGAGGCTGGTGAGGAGCTCCTCAACACATGTCAGGGGGATGGATGGCATGACAACTCCCTGTTGTGAGGTGATCCCCCCGGACTGCAGCAGCATGCCGATGGGCATTGCGAAGCAGGTCAGTACAATGATGCCAAACCTGTTCATAACTGCAGTTATGCAGGCCAACATCATTGACCCTGTGAACTAGAATGTTCCACAGAGCGGTCCGCTCCTGCTGCTCATGGGCTATCCTGCCAAATTGAACCTGATAGTGCTGTATCAGGTGGTTCAGTATGACTTCATTTTCCACAGCTGAATACCATGGTAAACAGCCATGGGACATCTTGCTGAAAGACATAAAGATGGAAACAGGTCTGGGCAACTCACACTGCAAGGTTACCATAGTTCTTAATACATATCTCTGCCCCCCCGCCATATCAGTGCCAATAAACTGTTCACACAACTCAATTGGTATGGCTGCAGCTTACCTACCATTGGGACATATATTGTGTTGCATCACGCTTTGTGCTACATGTTTGTAGCCATGTTCACTGTGGGGACACTATCACTGCTGGCCTGTTACAGACTATTTCAGCTGCATGCCATTTCAGGGCCACTATGGTTCCATATATGCATGTGGTATGCTTGCTATGTGTTTGCTGCACATCTGTCATTTTGTGTTATTGGGGATATCTATGCATGCTGTTGTACATGTTCTGGGATTGTGTGGAATATTACTACCCACATATGTTCTATAACAGTGACACAATAACAGGTTTAGGGAATAGTTGCCAGCAGAATCACCTCTACCACCTCATCTGCCATGTTACCAGGCCACATCACATGTGGGACTCACCATGGGGCCTCCTCATCTACTGGTCCAGCACTACCTTCAGGTGGAACCACTTCAGGGGATGGTGTCCCCCCCTCAGGAGTACACACAGACATGATCCTGTCACCCGAGGTCAGGATCAGGGTCTGTTCCATATGGGGCTCCACAGAGACTTGTGGGATGTGTTACAGCACATTGAAGGCCCCAGTACACAATCAGAGGGTCCACATGCTCCTCCTGCTCAGTCTCCAGGCCAAGCACCTTCAGGGTCGTGGAACTGCTGTTGTGACTAGCAATGGGTGGAGGCCTTGTTCCCATTGTTTCCATATGGGGGTTTATGGAGCTTCCACATCACAGACCACACACACCATCCAGAGTGTTTACCCACAACATGTGTCATATACTACACCTGTAGGCTGTCCTCTATATCTACTAACCAGAAACACCTCTAAAAATATACCTGCTATCCTTCCCCATATTCCCATTCCCTACTTCACAGACAAGGGCAATGTGGTCCCAAGAAGGGGTTCACATGTGACATAACCGTCCATGTTGCACACACTTACATCTGTATATATCTATGTGTATTGCTATGTGTGATGTTCCTTCACACATAGCATGTAGCACTGTGGTGGCAATATAAGGGACATGTATTTACATACATATGTGTGTGTGTGTTTGTATATATGTAGACATACACACACACACACACACATATATATATATATATATATATATATATATATATATATATATGTGTGTGTGTGTGTGTGTGTGTATGTTTGTGTGTGTAGATATATTTTATGCTGTATAGATATGTTTATATATATGTATATGTCTATATACTGGCATACATGTATATATATATATATATATATATATATATATATATATATATATATATATATATATATATATATATATATATATATATATATGTGTGTGTGTCTATGTGTGTGTGTGTATACACATATACCTACCTATATATGGAGTAAATTCAGACATCAGGTCCACAATTTCTAACTCTTCTTCTTGCACAACTGCACTGTTCTGCCTTGCTACAACACAGGCAGGTGCCACATATGGACACAGCCTAACATTAGGTGGGTATATATAGTGCCAGACTGCAGGTAAGCCTATTACACACCTATGGCATTTCAGCATCCAATACATGTTAACATGAGTGTCTGCAAGTGGTGGGCTCTGGAACCCACGTGTCCATCAGTATGGCATTACATCCACCATCAGCTATTGGCCACAGTAATATACATCATTTCCATTACACAACACACACTATGTTGGCTTGCATCTTGTCAGTCAGTGCTGCTCTACACAGTTGACAGGTATGGCCCACTACCCACAGGACAGACTCTATTGTCAATAGCAGTTGTTCAGCTGAACATCATTACAACACCTGATGGCATATATGTATCATTCCACATCATCTATCCCAGTATTATGGACCAAGTACTACAGTCAATGACATACATATATACTTCACATACCTGTTGCGGGAATGAGTTCTGTTTTGGATGGTTTCCTTGTAGGAGTTTTTTTCTCCTTGGCTTTGGCCTTAACCTGCTTTCTTTATTTCTGTTTCAGTTTTGGTTTTAGTTGTGGTTTTGGTTTCTCTTTCTCTCTCTCTCCCTCTCTCTCTCTCTCTCCATTAAATGGATTGAGCTGCTTGGAATAGATTGCAGCATGGCTTTTGTAGGTGATGCACATGATCAGGTGATGGCCTCTGCACCAATCAGTGTCCTCCACTTGCTACCTGCATGCAACATGCTGTCTAGTACTTCCAATTACCACTGTCATGCCAACCCACTACTATAAATCCCTACATCATGTGGGTGTGGTCCTTTTACCTTTCCTGTATGGTGGACATCCTTCCTGTGTGTGGGCAGCAGTGTTACAGACAGCAGGTAGCAATACCTCTTACAAGAGAACTTGCTCAGTCAGGCCAGCTGCATATTTGAATGAGGTTCCAAAACTACAGACAGAGTGTGAGTAATGTTGTTTACATTGTATTGCACCAGTGTTACAGGGTTTGTGTGTACATACTAGTTTAGCATGGAATGCAGTCTGTCTGCATAGCTCTCAATTGTGGGTCTATCCACTTGATGGCTAGAAGTGTGCCTGTTATGTTTTGTCTGTCCACCACACAGGTCTTTTGACAGATATATCACTGGCAGTATGTGTGTTGAGTGCAATCAGTACATGGCTACATCCATTTGTTTTTCTGACTTCATATTCCTGACTAAGGGTATGCTGCAGACTATCCTGTAACACCAATGACAACACTATTTCACATATGGGCCTGTGTTCTATCCTCTGTCCTCCACCTACATACCAGGCTTTGTCCATATGACATGCTGTCAGGGGTTGTTATGTAGTGGCCTGTGAGTATGTCATGCTGCCATTCCTGCCATCATTCCAATGCTGTTGTGGCCCCCACACATATTGTGGGGTTGGGTCCACATATGTGTGGGCTTCATCTGCACAATACATGTGTGCCCTTCTGCAGTCCAGAGGTCAGTGTATGTAACAGTGGTATATGCCACTGTATGTCAGTCTATGGGGGTAGGGATGCACCATAACTAACCTAGGCTGTTACAACATATGAGGGAAATCAGGAGTAAGCTGCCTTAAGGTATCTGGATGTACATTACCATACAATTCACCTTGGGAAAATGCAGGCCTACTGCTTCCTGCCATACAGACTGTTCTGTTTTTCAGTGTGACTGTGATGGTTTCAGTTATACCTTGTTATGTAACAGATATATCCCATTGTGTTAAATTAAGTCTTTTCCCCTAAGGATTGCGTACAGAGTGTAGTCAGCAGCTGCTGGACTATACATCTGCATTACTTACATTTGATTGATTGTTATCCTGTGGCCCAATCTGTCTTTGCTGTTGTGCTGCTTGAAGGCCTTGGCCTGGTCGGTAACATATGTTTATATGAAATGCTGTATAATTTGATCTGTTTGTTTTGATCAGTCTGTTTTCAGTCTGTTATGTCAAAGTCTAAACTACTTATATATATATATGCATATACTGTAACAGAAACAAAGCTTTCAAAGCTTTCATGTACAAACCTGTGTGTGGTATTATATCCTTTGACCTCTCTGTGGGTATGGGTGACTCATACAGTGTCCATTTGGTAAGGTGGCAACTGTAGGAATACTGGCTGTTCTGTATGGGTGTGCACCCTCTAGATATGTATCTTCCTATACATATCGATGTGTGTGTGTATATGTAGTTACATATATATATATATATATATATATATATATATATATATATATATGTATATATATCTATCTATCTATATATCTATCTATCTATATATATATATACATATATATATATATATATATATATATATGTGTGTGTGTGTGTGTGTGTATCTGCATATATGTGTATGTGCATATGTATCTTAGGAATGTTTATTGCTTCCACATTGTACATTCCCTATGGTAGCCAGACTGTACTGCATGATATGTTATTGATACCAGCCTGACATCATACAGGTGGGATGACTTACTGTTGACATTTTGTGCCCATGTTGTGTCGGGTCCTGGTTATATGACTTGCAAAAGTTGGCATTGTATTGCAGGGCAGACCTGTTTGGCTGTGGGGGGGGATAATAGCAATACGTACAAGACATATGTAGCTTGGGCCCCCTCACCCCCATTAACAGTGCCTGTGGTCATAAATGTATTTATGTTCTCTTTTATATCTATAGCTATATATCTGTATATATACACACACACACACACACACACATATATATATATATATATATATATATATATATATATATATATATATATATATATATATATATATATATATATATATATATATAATCTTTATTTATATATATATATATATATATATATATATATATATATCTTTATTTATATATATAAATATATACACACACATGCTATTGTAACCTGATAGTAACTTTTTTGCTGACTGTAATAGGACTTTGTTACATTTTATTCACTGAGAAGCTTTTCTCCCCTGGTCTCTGCTGAAAATGAGCCAAAAGCTCAGTCAGACTAACACGGTTAACACATGTAAAATAAATAAATAAATACATAGATATATACATCTACATGTTTAAATACCTTTCTTGTACTGTTGAATGACTGTGCTGGATGATATGTTTGTGAAAACATCAGGGTTATGTATAACTGACATGCCTTAATGGTAAATTACTTTGGCTGTGGTGTGCAGGGTCTTGGGTTTGAACCTTGCAGAGTCTGTTTATTTTGTTGCTGGGCAGAACAAGGGCCATTGGATACAGCGTCATTAAGGCACTTTTAAGCAGTTGTAAGTGGCTTTGCGTGGAGGTAAGCACTGCTAACTTCCAGTTACAGTTTCTTATACTGATTTAGCTTCTCAATTGCTTAACCTGTGTAGGCATTGCTTACCCCCATGCAAACAAGTTTAAACCCACTTACTGCTGCTTAAAAGTGTTTACTCCCGCTTACCCTCTTGCTAATTTCTTTAAAAGAAGAAAGGAAAGTAGTGAAAAAGGGGTACAAAGATGGAAAGATATTAGGGGAAATAGTTAGGGATGTGCAGGACGGGTCTAGAAAAGGTCCATACCTGCTCATTTATTCTACAGCAACAGCTGTTCATATACACTGAATTTGGAGATAGATTTGGACACTCAAACCCCTAGAGAAGGGGGAAGACAACAATAATATGTTGTGAAGCCAATAAGACTAGATTACATGTGTCTAGTGGACACGTGTGTGAAATGGACAGCTATGTATGGGGCGAGATTTTTTTTGGGAACAGAATGCCGTTTTTTTTCAGGTGAGAGTGGGATATTGGGGAGGGATAGTAAATGTATTTGGAGAGGTAGGTTTTGTACATTAACAGAAAAGACAAACAAGATGCATAAAGGGGTGGTATATGACACATGAGCGGGGTAAACACCTTGATGGGGAGGGGTGTTGGGAAATCATAATCCCATGAGCGCCCTATTGGAAACAGTGGGACTGAGATCCCCACCCATGGACAGTCACCACTGCACCTTCACAGCCCCAAAGTTGGCTGTGCTGGGGGCTGAGTAAGAGGGCCGGACCAGCCCACTAGTTGCGACACATGGCTCTCAAGCTGGCATAGCAGATCTCTGACATCCCTGCGTAGCTCGCTATGCACCACAACCTAGACCTGGTGATGGGTGACAGATTTCTGTCCATGCCCTACTTTCGTGGGGGGGGAGGCCCATCCCCTGAGGTGGTTCCACCTGAAGGCGGTGCAGGACCAATGGACGAGGAGGTCCCAAGTTGGGCCCCAGATGTGTTGTTGCCCGGTGGCACTGCCAGCTGAGGTGGGACAGGTGGGTCCACCGGGACTGGCCTTCTCAAACGTGTTATGGTGTTTAAATGTTATCAGCATATGTGGGTTAGTAATAGTCAACATATTCCAAGATTAGGTATAACAGCATGCATAGATATTCCCATTAACCCAAACACCAGATATGGAATAGTTGCATAGCAAACAGAACACATGCATATATGGGATCACAGTAGTCATTACAACAGCTTGCAGGTACATTGATGGCAGCATGCTACCAATGTGGGAGTATTTCAACATGGCACATGCAGAGAAACAAATTTAAATAATTATCAAACAGTAGGACATATGTCCCTACATTACAGTTATTTCAGCACATACTGATTGAGTTGTGTATTTAGTTGATTGTTGCAGATATGATGGTGGGGGGGGGGGGAGATGTCAATTAACAACTAGTATACTCCTGTAGTTTGCATTACTTTCCTAGTCAGTGCTGTGATCTGTACCTTATTGGTCGTAGTATACTACCCTATTGCCTTAGTTTGGACAATGGTATGGCTGTCGACAATTATACACATGAACTGAGTTTTACCTGCAGTATACACCTCTTACCTGGTATACCTGTGGAGGTATTATTTATTAACACTACTTAACTGTTACTACACATACTCCCACATTCCAGGTTGATGTTCTGCACATACCTGTCCATCTTTTTTTGCACGCACTCTGGGCATGTCTTCACCACATGCAGGTGAACCAGAACATATTTTGACTATTGACCTCTTAAACCTTTAGTGACTTGTACAATGACAGGTTTGTTTTATTTGACATTTTCAAAGTATGTACAGCTCTGACAGTAAGTCATATGACATGAAATGCTGCCTACATGTCAGAAAGTAGCAGACTGATACTGACACAGGGTAACAGCCAGCAGATATGGGCTGAATAACTGGACATTCTGGACATACTTGTGGGGTATGATTCTGCATACAGCTTACTACCACTCCCAGGATTTGAACCATGGCTGTGTCTGCTAAAAATAAAACACTGTCCATCACAGTTGAGTGTGCTATATAGATATTGCTGTGGATCTCTTGTCTGATCTCTGTCTATAATTCTCCTGTGGTTTTACATTCTGACCTTGTAATTACAACACTCTTATACAGGATTTCCTAGACAGTTATATTATGTAGTACAGTGTGGGTGACAGTGATGAGTGATACTTTATTATTCAGAGCAACTGCAACACTAACAATGCCATACAATACCAGAGTAAACAGTACCAGTACAGGATATCAATCTTTTATTTATAGGCACAGTGTTTGTATCTGACAGGCCTGTGGGAGCAATGTTTATTAGCACTACCTGCATGTTGCCACACAAACTACCAGTTTCCACATTATTATTATGCACATACATCTCACTCTGTTACTGTACACACTCTGGTCACAGCTTGACAACATGGGGGTGGAGATGGGACATACTCGGCTACTCTCATAACATTTTCGGGAGTTGATAGAGTGACAGGTTTGTTCTTATAGATGTCTGACAATCTGTTGTATGTCTTGTTTGCTGCCTAAACATCTGGGATCATTCCACTGATTTGCCAGGGGGACAGGGTGACAGGCAGCACCTATGGGCCGATTTACTGGACATTCTGGACATATCCGTACAGTTGTGGGGTATGATTCTGCATACAACCTGCTACCACTCCCAGGATTCGAATCATGGCTGTGTGTGCAAAACTACAACAGCTCATGTCATAGTTGAGTGTGCTATTTGGATTTTGGTGTCTGTCTTTTAAATGTTTTCTAAGTCTCTCTCAGTTGTACTATTTGACTTCTTGGGATTACAATAGTCATATACAGACATTCCTACACATTTTATTTATGTAGCACAGTGTGAGTAACAGTGCTTACTACAACAGTGCTATTAAGTGATTGCAACTCTACATTACCATATGATACCAAAGTGAACACATGCAGTCCAGCAGTTAGACCTTTATTGTCAGGCTATTATGCTTTTATTTACATACAACCTATATAAGACTCTTCCCACCCTATTCTCTGGTGTATACATTACATGCCTTAAACAATACAGGTTTTATACAGGCAATTAACTTACTACTACTTTTAGATTTATTTCCTATGACAGTACATGCAAGAGTATTACTAACCTGCCTCACATTGCAACCGCTGCAGTCTACAGGTTCACAGCTTGCTCACCTGCCACTGTGAAAGACATAAGAGGAATATTTAGCCATACCTACCAATAATATACATGAGCTGGCAATTATTAAACAGGTAGTGGACTGATACTTACACATGGCTGGGACATCCCCTGTCCTCCTAGCCTCTTGAATCCACTGATCCAAGGGATCCTCCTTTCTATGCTTCAGGTCGGCATAGTGATGCCAGTTCAACGTATGCCAGTGGCACTGGTGACATCATGGATGAGATGGTCCCAGGCTTCCACTTTGTATTGGGAACCCTGGTACTGGCCCTGCAGCAGTCTATGGTCAAGGCCTTTCACAAGGAGTCCTGTCATGACTCTGGACTCCTGGATGCCCCAGCACTTCACCTGAAAGTGCACACCCTCTCCCATTCCATATAGTACCTATAAGGGGAAGCTACAACCAGTTATGAGATGTATTCCCAGCTGTTGGGTTTAAAGAGGGTCAGTTTCCCACACTTTGCCATGATTGGACAGTTTTGAAAATGCTAAGCTATGGGCAAACCTGCTTACCTAAGGTTGGCATTGCTTAAAGGGGTACACCAATGGGCAGACTGAGTTAGCTGGCCTACACATTGCTTACATCTACTGAGCTGGGCTGTGTAATGCTTAGCGTTGCTTAATATTTAATGTGCATTATAATTGCATTTTGGCATTGATTTGTAATTCATTACATGTTATATATGTGTTTGGTACCCATGGTTCATGTGTGCGTACACTGTATAGGGTCCTTGTATTTATTAGGGGATTTGAACACTTTATTAGAATGACACCTCACATCTGGGCTTAATGCAGTACTCCATTTCGCATATTTATGTCCTGTAGTAGGTTATACAATATAAAACTGTATATAGATTCCTTTCACATGTTCAGTTTGTATTTCCTATAGTGAGAATCTGTTTGGTGATACCTCAATCTTATGTAGTGCTGTGATGGCTTAGTGGTTAACTACTCTGACTGTCGTGTACAGGGTCCTGTGTTCAAGACCTGTAAAGGCTTTTTTCTGGCCAGAACAGCAGCTGATGCATACAGAGTGATTAAAGCACTTTTATGCAATTGTAAGTGGGTTTGCGAGGGTTTGCTCAAAGGTAAGAAATGTTAACCTCTGATTAAATATGCTTACAAAGAGTTAGCTTCAATATTGCTTAACCTGTGTGCGCATTGCTTACCCCTAAGCAAACAGGCTTAAACTCGCTTACTACTGCCTAAATATGATTACTTCCACTTACTACTGCTTAAATATGCTTACTCTTGCTTACTAGTGCTTACTCCCGCTTATTAATTTAGACAGTAATGTCTAATGGTTCTTGGGAAGGTGGTGGATTTGGAAACTGTATGGATTTATCATTCATTACACATTTCACCTTCAATTTGTATTCCTGATTCCTGTGTACATGTACCGTTTGGGGCACTTGTGATTATCCATGGACTTAACATTATGACAATGGCACCTCATATCTGCATTTAATGCAGTACTCCAGTTCACAAATATAGGTTATGTCGTAGGTTATGCAACAAAATAAATTGATCATAAAGTGATTTGACGTGTAAAATGGATTGCACTGGAGTGAGACTCGAACCGGGATTGACTGCTTGTAAGGCAAATGCACTGACTGCTAGGCTATTGCTGTACTGCTTCATCTGCATATATTTTGCTTTTTATCCTCTTGTGCCATTTAAGCTGCATTAAGCATAGCTAAGAGATGGGCAAACCCATGCAACTATGGTTAAATTAAATCTGTTTTATAAAAAAAACACTTGGTTATATTTAATGTTTTAACTATTCCTCTTGTAAACTCGGGGGGGTGTTGCTGGGGGTCTCCAAACAACTGTGAGCAGTCTTGCTCATTCTTATTCATACTCTGCTGTTCTTCATTGCAGGGGCATGTATATTCTGAGAGATCTGCTTTCAGACATGCCCCCTGCACTTGTACACGCTCTGTGTCCATTTAGGAGCTCAGGCAGCATGCCCTCATTGATATGCATGGCACGCTGCTGTCCTGTTCTTAAGTGGCCTCTTCCATGCAGGACTAAGCTAGTCCTGCATGGAAGGATAGCGAATCCGGGGGATGGTTTTAATATGAAAGTTGGAAAGGAGAAACATGAAACCGAGGGAAGACCGTTATGCTAAGCACAAGGCATGAACGTTTGGGATGGTATTTTTTTCAGGAAAAAAATCCTTTTTGCAAGTTTACAAAAGGAAAGAAGATAGAGTACTGAGGGATGGCAGTAGATGTGATATAGGGAGAAGGACGGGTAGTAGGAGCAGAGAGACAAACATAGAACACAGACTCAGTAATATACACCTACATCCCTCTCAGTTGTACTTCATTATGAGAAATGTACCTCATTTGGGGTCTTAAAAAGTTTATGTTCCTCAAAGTTCCACATTGAAAGGTTTTGTCACACATTCAGTGTTAGGAATTTTTTTTAAGTGAAATCCATTGTAAATAGAAATGAATCATATTAAGTTATTAAGAGATCTCTTTATAAGTATAACCAGCATATTTTAACCATCCTACGATCTTCCTAGTTGAAGTTGTTAGTAAGCCATTAGTATGTGTTGCACATTTTGCCCATTTGTTCCACATTATGAGGGCTAGTGTTCCTCATTTTGGAGATGGAAGGTTGAGAGTTATGTACCCCTAAATGCTTGGAAGGACAGTGGATAGAAGCAGCCATACAAGCGCTGCACAAGTGGTAATGCATACAGTTGGAGAATGAACATGGAATAATAGATGACACATAAGGAGAAAAAACTCCAGGATGTGGATAAGGTAGGTTCCTTCTATGGTCGGTTACCAGGATAACTCAGAGGGAATAAATCTGGGCATAATTCATGTACATTGTTGGTGTTATGGAACAGTTGCACCCCGAGTTGCAAATATGTAGAAATTGACATTTGCATGACTCCACAAGCCATACTAGAGGGAATTCCACATTTGCTGTGCAGACAAGCAGTTGACCATGGAAATCAGTACCTATAGTCTCCATAATACTTGCTAAGTAAATGGGGCAAAACCCAAAATTCATATCCAGAAGTGTAGCCTTCACTTTCTGTCTTGAAAAGTGACCACAAATGGTAACAGTGACCATATAAGATTATGTGCAACAGGCAAAGTATCATCTCCACATCATTTTCAGTCACTGATAACCCAGCACCTTATACAATGTTGAATACAGTCTTAGGTGAGTACTGTCTTTTTTCATCCTCTTCTATAACTGGACCTACAATGGGAAAAATAATTCCACTCATGCAACAAATGCAGCCACAGCTATAAGTTGTATTGTTAAAGACAATAGATATGTCTCTGCAGTGGGAAAATACTGATGTCTCCTCCCAATCCAGCCATGTCAAGAAGTTGCTCTGCTGTGACCAGAAAGCAATGTATGTTTCCTTATGCTTCCTTATGCATGCATGTGCAATTAGACTAATAGAAGATAACACTACAGAAAAATTTGTTACAGTAGATATCAGGAACCATTTCCTGAACCACCATCTCCCACTGCTGAAGCAGGTCCAGATAGTATCCATTCAGATCACAAAACCAGTGCTGGCTCTGTTCACCAGAATGGGTGATGCCAGTGGTATCACTCAACCATCCCAGTAAGGTCATTGCAGGCACCCACCTTCTGCAAACCATGCATTACATTGCACCTGACGTAGTCATAGTTAGTCAGGTCTACTTAATGAGTAAAATTGTAATCCAATGTGCACAGACACTCATTTCAGTTCCCATGTTGTGCAGTGTTGTACTTCACTGTGGCATTACAGTATGTCGCTGTCTGCACCATGGAAGTAAAAATGATTATAATGTTGCACTGACGTGCTATGGATATACTCATACTCATAAGCATACTAGTCACACGTTTTGTGGCCACTGTGATATGTATGGCTGATCTTAGCATGTTATGCTAGCTTATTGTACACTAGCAGTATTTCACAGACAGTGATGCTAGGTGACTTCATTAGTAAACCTACAGTGCTACTGCGTTCTTGTTAGGCAGGTTTGAAATGCTAGCACCATTTCATGTAAAACTGCTTAGAATCATACAGCATTGAAATAAAGGACTTTCAGTACAAATTCTGTAAACTTGTATCTTCACAGTGTTTGGGAAGATGGTCCTGCCTGAGAAAGTACATCAGCAAGAAAAAAATGTATGGGGCGTGTCAATGGTAGGGAGATAGATGATGTCCTGTATGCATAACAGGCATGTCATAAGAGTGGCATGGCACTGCACTATCTGCTTGTTGTGGACAGGCCAAATGGAAAACGTTATAAAGACAAACCAGAAGCGGTATGGGGAGGGGGGGTCTAAGGCCCTATGTTAAAGAATGACAACACCATGTGAATGGGAGAAGAGGAACAGTTGAGAGGAATAATGACTGTATCCATGGTTGCAGTAAATGCAACTAATAGTGCACACCATCCCCATGCTACATGCTTTTCCTACACATCACCCCAACAAATGTTAATTTATAAAATTGGTGTATGGTGCTAAATCTCTAATCTACTCCTGTGAAACCAGATATGCTCCTTCACATGCTGTGGCATAATGCTGAGGAACTGATACAGTAATTGTATGGTTGAGCCCAACAATTTGCCCACTGTGTCCCCAATAAATCATGAAAGATACCTATAGCTAAAATGATTAATGCTAATATATATCTTAATGTCCACAAGAATATGGATACCCCATGCTTTAACTTTTGGAATAAACAGTTTGACTATGGTGCTTACAGTATCTCTGTCTTCATAGAAATGGGCCATATTCTGAAGGTATGTGAGTTAATGGTATATTCAGTGTGACCTGTAACTCCTGCTCTGTTAAAAATAGCCATGACATGCAACATCAGAGGAATTTACTCTGATGTCTGTTGCTAACAAATGCTGCAGAGTTAATTTGACTGCTAATTTTAACATGACTCCCATTATGTAAACTACTAATCCTGGTGTTCAAACTGAGGATGTGCCATGCCAGTCTGCCCATTTTTTATGTTGTGAATCAAAACACTTTTCTGGGTCTTGTCATTTGCACAGTGCTTGTGGATAATTTGCATGGCATTCCTCACTTATATGTCAGTATGCATTCTGCACATGATGGCTGGAATGAAGTTAGCTAGGGTGGGGAAAAGCTGCCCACAACCCCAGGTGCAAGGTGTATGGTGGCATTGCTGACAATTGCAGATGGGACTTTTTTACAATAGTATCTTTTACAAAATGGCTTTACTGGAAAAGTTCACCCAGACTTTACCAGAACTTGCTTAGAGGGGAAAAGTTAGTTTGTTTTTACTTTCTTATATTTTGTATTGCTTTATTGCCTTCTTCTATTTTGTATGTTGTGATTTATTTTCTTTACACTATTGGCTGGATTCATGAAGCCCTACACAGAGTTTCAGAATAGTGCAGGAGCTACTGCATGCAATATGGCCACTGAGTGATCCAGGATTGAGCTCCCAGGACGTGCAAAAGCGTTCCTAGACTATTCCGGCATGGACACCACTGCTATATGCTAATTACCTCATTTGCTGATGAAAACCATGCAAATGAGGTGAATTAGTGAGCCAGGAAGCTGGCAGTTATCTGTGCCTCAAAAGTGTACAAAGAAGACATTTATTCAGCTAGTAGCTGAATACATTTCTGCAAATTAAAAAACGGTGGCATGACAGCTCGGAAAAAAGCATGTATTATAGTTAGTAGGCATGCAAATGGCCAACTATATGTTCATTGGCATGAAAAATAATTTACTTTTTATAAAATAAATGTTTTATTTATTTTTTGGTTGATCTCAACTGTTTAAGCATAGGGCAGCAGTGAGCAAATGAGATTGTGCCAAAAATAAAAAAAAAATGTGAAAAAACAATTTTCAGGGAAATCTGCATTTTGCCAGTATAGTCACTGGCATGCAGAATGGAAACAATACAAGTGAACAGTGGTTGCTAAGGGGAAAGGCTCAGTGTCAGTGCAGTAACTATGGAATAAAGCAGTGGGATATGCAAATGAGGAGAATCTTACTGAATCACAAATTTCTTCTAAGTGTCAGACTGCACCTAACTGTGTAGGTGCTCTAATATGGCCGTATAAGCATGAGAAGTAAATGACATCAAAAGGGGGTGTGTCATGCTTGCTGTAAGCACAGTGGAGCACTATTGCCTGGGCTTGAGCTTAGCTAAGCACAATTTAACTAGAGGGTGTGTCTGAGGCTGCAATATCTTACACCATGAAATGAAGAGCATGTTTGCATCCAGGGAGGGACATTTTTGCTAAAATGTGTTTACCTTAGCTAAATGGGTGTGTGTGGTGCACACTGGGACTTAAACAAACCAGAAAAAAAACACAAGAAATGGCAACACTGTGTATATGTAAGTAAGGGGGTGTGTCAGAGGCTGTATAGCCTTGTTTACCTTGCCTAAATGGGTGTGTGCAGCACGCACCAGGATTTAAACCACAAAAATAAAAAAAAAATACAGGAAATGGCAAGTGGAACAAGAAAAAAAGGAAAATACCAGAATAGTGGCACTCAAATACAAGTAATAGAGCTGGCAGGTGAAATGTATCATACTCAGCCAATCACACAGACAGCATCTGCAGCACACCATTATAAACTATGCAAACACATTTTAGTCTGGTTTTCCCAACAAACTTTACACCACTGGTGTACACAGATGGTGGAATTTTACCTGACAAAACTAACAAAATGTTAGGGGCTGCTGTCACTCTCATACATCAATATGTGCAAGAGGCTGACGGTGGTGAAGAGGAGAATGCTGACAACCACCCCCAGACTTATGAAGAGGTGGAGAAGAGTGTTCAGGTCCAGTGTAACCTAACAGGAGCTACATGATCTGGACATAGTAGAGCACTACAGGGTAGACAGGGATATGCTGCAGCAAATTGTGAAGCTGTGCCAGCCTCACCTCACATCCAGAACAAACAGAGGGGAACCCATCCCAGTGGATACCAAGGTATGTGTAGCTCTAAGACTAGTAGCTACAGGTACTTTACAAAGAGCAACTGGGGATATCATGGGGATCTCACAGGCATCTACATCCAGGATACTATACCAGTTTCTGGATCCCATGTGAACACATGCCAAGGAGCACATTAAATTCCCCAGCACCTGTGAGGTGCTGACTGTCAATATTCATCTCTTCCTGTGTATAACAGACTAGCCAGAGGTACTCGGTGCCAGAGACTGGATGCACATCCACATCAAAGCACCACTTGGTGACCGAGGTAGGGTCTACATAAACCACAAGGGGTTCCACTCCATCAACTGCCAGGTCATGTGTGATGCCCTGGGCATTATCATGAATGTGTGTGCTGGCTGCCCTGGAAGCTATCACAACTCCCACATCTGGCATTCCTCACAGCTGTATCCATGGTTTGCCAGGGGGGGGGCATCCTGTATGGCCATTTAGTGGGGGATGCTGGCTATGTACTGAAGTCATGGATGATGACACCCATCAGAAATGCACACCCACACCCACACAAGAACACGATAATGAGGCACACACACAAATCAGGATCATTAGAGAGCATGTGTTTGAGATGCTCAAGTCACTGTTCCACTGCCTTGACATATCCGGTGGAGCTCCAGTACTTTCCAGCCACATGTGCATGCATGGTCATAGTATGTGCCATGCTACACAATATGATCCTGCATAAACAGCAAAATGGGGAAGGGCCACGCAGCCCCCTTCATTGCCAGGCTTCCACAGGCACAGAGTGACTCAGAGGAGGTACATCCTGAGCTTGCCACTGCAGGCAGACAGAGGAGTGCCCAGTATGCCCTGGCCATGGCAAAGAGGCAATGCATAGCACATACACTGACACTGTATGGCCCCAGGGACTGATCTCTCTCTCTCTCTTTCTGACTCGCACATACATGTCAGGCTTTGTCCAGATGTCAATGAGGCTCAGACGTATTTAGTATCATTATTTCTTGCCTTCATTCCTGCTACCATCCCAGTGATGTAGTAGACCCACAGACATGTCAGGGAAGAGGGCGGAGATATGAGTCCTGCGCCTGTACATTCTGAGCTGAACTGTACATGTGAGAGGCTTGTGTATGTCTGGCCAATGTTAACAGACTGTTAGGATTGTGTACACATGTCATGTGTTCATGTTATTTGGGCTGTGTATGGCGGGGGTGGATATAAGTGTTATGGCTCCTTTTTTATATGACTGTGCATGCTGCTCCAGTTTCTGCTGATCTATTGGCTGTATGTGTTTGTAGGGGTAGACTGAGTCATGTCCTGTTCCAAGGTCAGGATTCAGACTACACTGAGAATTGGGACTGTATATGTAGGGATAGTGTGTGAGTGGCAAACAATGGTGTATTTGTTCACACAGTCCATATACTCTACTGTTCACTTGATTTAAAGGTATGTGACTGTGACTGTGGTGATATTGGTTGTGGGCATGCACTTTCACACTGGTGTCTGTCAGTGCTGTTACATCCCTGTAGTGCCCAATATATTTGCAAATACATGTGTAATTACCCATTGCAGATTTCCTATTTCAATTACTTGTGCTATTTCACTAAATATATGTTAGAGCACACAGGAGGGTGTTACTACAGCAACTGTGTCAGCTTATATATGCCAGTACTTCAGATACATCCCCATTTTCATGGCTTCCACCCACCACTTTGTCAGCCTTGGTCCAGATTCATTGAAGTAAGGGGTTCTGAGCATACCTCTTAACTGGCTGGATTGTTTCAGGATGTCCAAGTTTATTGCTCATATTTCTGGTCTGTTTTACAGATTATTCTCATTTCTCTGGTAAATCACTGTGATGATATGATTGTTGTCAGAAAATGAGGACATACAATTCATTTATCTTCATCACATCCATCAGAATATGTATGCTGAAACAAACTGTGTCACTCTGTCAAGAAGAGTACAGGGAGACAATGACCTCTTCCTTCCTGGATGCTAATGCATTAGTAATGAGATGTGCCACATAGAAGGACTTTCTGACCACAGTGGCCATCTGGTGGTCAAAAGACACATTGCTGTCAACCTGTGTACCCAGATCTCTTATAATGCCTTCTTTGTTCAAAGGACTACCATCGATGTGGTAATTTATGAGAACAGGTTTTTTCCCAAAGGGGATGACAACACATTTTCTGACATTGAGCTTAAGGCCATGGCTCTGACAGCAGTCAATGGTGACAGTGAGGACTTTCTGTAGGATGCCAACATCACTTGGGTAGTTAATAACAGCTCCCAACTTGCAACTGTCTGCAGACTTTGTCAGCCAGAGTCCCTTCATGTTGGCATGGACATCAGAGAAGTTGATACCAAACATGAGAGGACCTAGGACAGGATCCTGTGGAACTCCACTTATGACTGCTCAGCAGTCTGACTTGGAGTCAGCTATTTTCACACTGTGAGTTCTATCTGTGACCCAGTTTGCAACCCATCTAGTGATATAGGGGTTGATGCCTAGCTATGGGAGTATTTCCATGATTCCTGAGTGGGGAATGTTATCAAACGCTTTGGCCAGATCAAGGTAGGCTGTATGTGCCACCTTGCCTTCATTCACAGCTCATGGGTTCATAGGTTCATTGGTTGGTTCTAGGCTATCGGCCTCAGGGCCTATATAAGCCTAGCCATAACAATTCCCTGGATATTTCTACCCACAATATTTACTTCCCTGGACCCCTGTCTAGCAGGGTGACTGACATGATCCTCGAGGTGAATTTACTGTCTCCCATCCAATCGTCAAGGTTCCTTTTGAAGCGGGCCAAGGAGGCACTCTGCTTGACATGTATGGGCAGTCTATTCCACAGCATAGGGAGTCTCTGGGTCAGGAACCTATCCCTTCAGCATGATTTGTTCATTGTGATGACAAGGTTTAGATCCTTGGAGCGTGTGGCTCTGAGGGATTGGGATTTCTTTAAGTGGAGCATGTCCAACAGCTCAGGGTTTGACATGGCCTTGTATGTTAAGCAGAGATCGCCTCTGAGTAGACGATATGCCACAGAGTATAGCTGGAGTTTTTTTAACCAGTCAACATACGGCATCTGCTTTAGACCTGTGATTCTTTTACTGAGGTATTTCTGTGGCCTTTCCAGCTGTTGCAGATGTCTTGTGAGGTACATATCAAATGGGGCATTATACTCTATATGGGTCTAATGAGACATGAGTACAGTGGGACAATGACCTCCTTTTTTCTGGATGAAAATCCCTTAGTGATGAGGTGTGCCACATAGAAGCATTTTCTGACTGTTGTGGCGATGTGGTTATCGAAGGTGAGACCACTGTCCACCTGTGTCCCTAAGTCTCTCATCACACCTTCGATGTTTAGTGTACTACCACCTATGTAGTAATTCATGGGAACATGTTTTTTTACAAAGGGGATAACTATACATTTCTTGGCATTAAGCTTGAGCCCATGGCTCTGGCACCAAGCATCTGTTTCTGTAAGGCCCTTTTGTAGAATATCCACATACTTTGGGGATTCAAAAATAGCTCCAAGTTTGCAGTCATCTGCGAACTTTGTTAGCCAGAGTCCTTTAATGTTGGCCTGTACTTCAGAGAAGTAGATGCCAAACAAGAGCGGTCCCAGGACTGAACCCTGAGGTATTCCACTTGTCACTTGCAACTGACTCCAAGAAGTTGACCAGTTGATTGAGCAGGTATGACCTACCCTTCACAAAACTAAATTGTGTGTGATCCTGAGTCTGCAAATTCCCATATCCCTGTTTATTAGGTGCATGATGATGCATTCCATAACTTTGCATAACAAACTTGTCTGGCTGCTGGGGCGGTAGTTCCCAGGGTCTGTAGTCAATCCTCCTTTATGGAGAGGGGTGACTGTAGCAGTGCACATTTCAGTAGGAACAAAGTCTGAGGCGAGGCTGTAATTGAATAGGGCACACAGGTCAAGTGCCAGGTCACTCTGTAGTTCATGTAGAATGCAGCCAAGGATATTGTCAGGTCCCATATAAGCTGTAATCTTAGCCTTGGACAGTGGTATTTTAACCTGTGCAGCAGTAATTCTGGGTGCCTGTAAGTGTACTGTTATTGTGATTCGTCCTTTGGGGGGAGGGGTAAAGTTTGCACTCAATATGTCAGCCAGTATATTGGCAATATTTGTTGGCTCAGTCTAGGAGGTACCATAGTCCAGCAGCTCAGAGCAAATATTGGTATTGCCATGGAGACTCTTTACATAACTGTATGAGGCCTTGTGGTTGTCTTTACTATGTGCTATAATTCTGTTTTCACAGCTAGCTTTGTAATATTTGATGAGTGATCTCAACTTTTAACTGAGGCTGATAAGGGTTTTTTTCCAGTCTTGGGACTTCACCTTATTCTGTATCAGTTTCCTCCTTCTGTTATATAGTTTCTTTATGGCCACAAACCACCAGATTGGCTTCCTTTTTTATGGAGGTGAGGGTCTTGGTTCTATTGGGTATGGCAGTATCCATGCATTTGTGTACATGTTCATAGTGCATTGTTGTTTTGATTCTGCAGTCATACAACTAGTCTCCATTTGCATGGCTGCCATGAGGTTAGCCACCTCTATCTTTAGGAGGCCAAAGTTAGCTTTGGAAAGGCTTTTCATGGAGGTTACCTGTGCAGGGATGGGGGTGGGAGGGTGGGATGTGGATTTCCAATGATGATTACGTTGTGGTCAGATCTAACAAGGGAGGAGTTAATTATTGCTGTACAGCCACAGTCGCCCATGTTAGTAACGACCAGGTCAATGTGATGGGCAAGTGTATCGGTACATGAGTAGCTTTCACAGTTATTGGTGGGGTAGTTGAATTCAACTATGAGAGTGTTAGGTTGAACACTAATATTCTCCAGGGTGTTTAGGAACATGGAGTGTGAGTCTTGGGACATGTTTGGGGACCTATGGCAGGCTACAACCTGAACCACTGTCTTACCCAATGTTAGCTACACCTGCAGGATCTGTGATCCATAATGTTGGGTTACACTCTGAAGGTGTGTGCATTATTTATGAATATAGAAATACTACCACCTTTGGAGCTTCATTCCAAGTTCTGCAGCCAAAATGTGTGGAATGAGTTATAGGCTGGTAGTGCAGGGGTGCTTCCTGCAGCCTTTAACCAGGTCTCTGTTACAGCATAGATGTCATTGTTCCCCATTGTAAGGAATACTTCCAGTGAGTGCATTTTCAGATTTAGACTTCTAGGGTGCACCAGCATGACCCTCAGATTGCTGTTTTATATATATATATATATATATATATATATATATATATATATATATATATATATATATACATATATACACACACGCACACACACACACACACACACATATATATATATATATATATATATATATATATATATATATATATTCACCTTTCTATATATATGTGTGTATGCATATATGTAGATATAAATTTAGATGTATATCTCTCTCTCTCTGTATATATATATATATATATATATATATATATATATATATATATATATATGTATTTATATATATATACATATATATATATAAAAAAATATATATATATACATGCATATATGTTTAGAAGCTGACTGATTCTATAGACTTCAAGTCTTAGTATGACTTATTGCAAGGCAGAGCAGTGGCGGCTGGGGAGGGATAAGGGCAATATTTAAATGAGGTCCCTAGTTTGGGTCGAGTAACAGCCTGTGGACAGATTTGATGCAGTAAGAGGTTCAGATTATGGATCTGATGTCCAACTCACTACATATATTTTAGATATATTTTGTTTTTTGTTTTAGGTACATACACAGATATTTATATATATGTACGTATTTATTTATATATATATATATATATATATATATATATATATATATATATATAGTTTCACTTCATAATATCGAAATGCTGAAATCTTGAATTTCAGCATTCCGAGACCATGAAGCGGAAAATGCAAAATGCCAAAATTGCATAAGAGTGAATTTGAATATCTCGAATCTGTGCTTATGCATTTCTGGTATGTTGCGTGAAGTGTTTGGCTGCTATGGTGTCTGAAATTGAAGGTGAGTGAGTGTTTGTGTGTGTTTTTGTATGTTGTATGTGTTGGTAAGGGTAGGGAAGTGTAAGTATGAGTGTTGGATTTGTTGGTGTTTGTGTATGTGTGATGTGTATTTGTGTGCGAGCGAGTGTAGAATGCTGTGGTGTGAGTTTTTTTTTTCATTATGTGTGATCTTGGAGTTGGTATATATAAGTAGGGGGGGTGTGGGGGGCTGTGGATGCAGTGGGGCTTGCTTATATGTAGTGTAGGGTTGTGTGGTTTATGAACTGTGGGTGGAATGGTGTGCGTGTTATGTGGTGTATGGTTTATGTATGTTCGTGATTGTGTGATTCGTGATTGCGGGTTTTGGGATTGTGAATGGTTTGGCTTCATAGTTTCGAAATGCTGAAATTCGAGATTTCAGCATTTCGAGATTATGAAGTGAAACTATATATATATATATATATATATATATATATATATATATATATATATATATATATATATATATATATATATATATATCTCATATATGTGTTTATTTTATATGTATATCTCTACATAATGGTATGTATTAATGTTTCTGTATATATGTATGCATCTCCATACACATATATGTGTTTATATATATATATATATATATATATATATATATATATATATATATATATATATATATATGTACAAAACTTGACTAATTTTAACAAACCTTTTTCCTACTGTTGAATGACTCTACTGAATGATATGTTTGAAAAATCATCAGACATGCCTACAGCTCAGATGGTCTAGTAGGAAATTGCTGTGGCTATGGTGTGCAGGGTCCTGGGCTCAAGACTTGCAACGGCTGATTATTTTTTTGCTGGCAAGAGCAAGGGTTGTTGGATACAGAGTGATTAAGGCACTTTTAAGTAGTTGTAAGTAGGTTTGCACGGTGTTAAGCAGTGCTAACTTCCAGTTATCTTTGCCTACATATAGTTAGCCTTAAAAATGCTTAATCTGTGTAGGCATCGCTTAGCACCATGGAAACAGGGTTAGTCCCGCTTACTACTGCTTACTCCCTCTTACCCCATGTTAATTTCTTTAAAAGCAAAGAAAAAATGGGTGACAGGAAAATGGTGAAAAGGGGGGCACAAAGATGGAAAAACAATATAAAAGATAGCTGGGGATGTGCAGGATGGGTGTAGGGAAGGTCCATAGTAGTCCATTTTTTCTGCAGCAACAGCTATGCATACATACAGAATTTGGAGGTACATTTGGACACTCAAACCTCTGACAGAGGGGTGAGGACAACAATAATGTGTTCTGTAGACAATTAGACCAGATTACATGTGTCCAGTGGACATGTGTGCAAAATGGACAGGTATGTATGGGGCAACATCTTTTTTTGGGAACAGATTGTCCTTTTTTTTATGGTGATAGTAGGATGTTGGGGAAGGATAGTAGGTATATTTGGGGAGGTAGTTTGAGTAGCAAGACAGGGGTGGTATATGACACTTGGGGGGTAAACACCTTGGATGGGGAAGGGTGTTTGGTAATTGGAAGCCCATGAGTCCCCAAACGAATGCAGTGGGACTGAGGTCCCCACCCATGGGCAATCACCACTGCACCTTCATGGCCCCAAAGGTGGCTCTGCTGGGGGCTGAGCAGGAGGGGCAGGCTGACCCTCTAAATGTGCCATGCCACCCTCAAGCTGGCATAGCTGATGTCCCAATTCTTTGCGGAGCTCACTACGCACCAGACCTCGGACCTGGCTTTGGGTGACAGGATCATGTCTGTGCCCACACCCGGGGGGGAGACGAGCACCATCCCCTGGGGTGGTTTTACCCAAAGGTGGTGTAGGACCAGCAGATGAGGATGTCATGGGGTGGGTACCCGATGTGTTGGGGCCTGGATCCACAGCCAGATGAGGCGAGAAAGGTGGAGTGGCTGGGATTGGCCTTCCCAGATGTGCTATGGTGTTGCAGTTTTAGAACATGTTGGTTAGTCATGAAAAACACATTCTAGGATTAGTTATAACAGCATGCATGAGTATTCCCATTAACCCAAAACAACAGATTTGGAACATCTGCATAGCAAACAGAACACATGCATATATGGAACCACAGTAGGCATTACACCGGAATGCAGGTTACATTGATAGCAACAGGACACCAATGATAGTATTTGAACAGCGAACATTAATTGGAAAACATTTCAATATTTTTCGAACAACAGGACACACATCTCAGCAGCAAGTTTGGTGAAAAATATACCCATTCATTTATGTGTTTAGATTATTGGTGAAGATAAGGTGGGAGAGAGAGAAAGATGTCAATTAACAAATGTAGATTCTTGCAGTGATCACAGCTTTAATTATCGTTGCACTAATCATTACTGTACAGGTATTATTACAACAACCTATGGCATTGGGTTGGTAGGGGTATGTTTGTACACAGTGTATAATTGCAGCCTTCTTATAGCTACTTTATACCTTTTCTTACCTGGCAGACCTGTGGAGGAAATTTCTATTAACACTACCTGACTATTTCTACACATATTCACAAAATCCTATGTGAAATTATACATACAGCTTACTACCACTCCCGGGATTCAAACTGTGCCTGTTTATGTATAAAATACTAAACAAGTTTTTGTGTTTCATTAGAACAAGCTATCGAGAGACTGTTGTCTTCCTTGAATGTTTTCTGTCTAATACTCTCTTGGTTGCACAATCTGACCTTGTAGTTAAGACGTTCTTATACATAAATTCCTACACATACCTTTTGACATAGTACAGTGTAGAAAACAGTGGTTAACACAACATTACTATTCAGATATCAGATCTTGGTTCATGAATCATTTCATATCAGTTACTCTCATGTCTTACAAAGGCACTAACTTTGTCAGATGAGACTTGATTGTTTAATGCTTTCAGAGCTATAGTTGCTGTGCATAGCCTGTACACATTCCAAATCATACAATACCACAGTAAACACAACCAGTCCAGGGTTTTGAATTTTATTGACAGGCAGTTACAGTTTTATTTATATATAACCTATATCAGACTATTACTGTACTATTGTCTGCTTTATTCAGTACAAACCATACCCATTTTTAATACTGCAAGGTGACATTCTACTTCTTTATATTTATTTGGTATGAATAATGCAAGCTAGATTGTTACTCACCAGCCTTGCAACACAGCCTAGGCAGCCTGCTTGCATGGGCTTCCTGTTCCACAGCCCACTCAGCTGGAACTGTAAAGAAGATAGAGAAACATTTATGCATACCTGTCCATCACATGCACAGGCTGGACTTTGGTAAACAGTTATTGATATTGATACTTACACACACCTGGAGCATCCCTCTTCCATGCATCTTGGAGTCACTGGTCCAAGAGCTCCCTCTTCCTCCGCTTCAAGTCAGCAAAGTGGTGCTGGACCTGCTCACCAGTCCAAGGGATGCCAGTGGCACTGGTAAGAACATGGGTGAGATTTTCTCAGATATCCGCTTTGTATTGAGAGTGCTGGTACTGCTCCTGCAGCAGTCTCATGTCATGTTTTTTTACAAGGAGTCTGACCATGACCCTGGACTCCTGTATGCCCAGCATTGCACCCAAAAGTGAACACCCTCTCCAACACAACCATAATGCCTACAGTGGAGAGCTACAACTGGTGATGAGCTCTATTTCCACCTGTGAGGTTTAAATAAGGCCAATTTCCCACCCTTTGCTGTGACGGGATGGTTTTGAATATACTAAATTAAGCTAAGTGCCGGGCAAACATGCTAAGCTGGTATAAGCATTGCTTAGAGGGGTATATGCTAAGCACTGCTTACCAGTGTGCAAATCCACTTAGCTACGCTAATTCTTACTTAGAATTTACATTTAAGCAATGCTTATACTGGCAAAGCACAGCTGAGCACAAGTTAGCATTGTTCAGCTTTCCTTTTACAGACTATCAGCATTTTGGGGTTGATTCCCCATAAATGACATATTCTGATATGTATGTCTACCTTCCATAACATTCCCCTACGTGCTTTCATTACAATACATTCTTTTCTGGCTATGCTGTATGGAACACTTGTGTTTATATGGGGGATTCACATCTGTACTATACTGACACCTCACATTTGGGCCTGCTACACTACCCTGGCTAAAAAATATATATATTATTCACTACCTACTGATAACAAAATATAGTTCTGTGCTTTTTTAACAGATAAAAATGAGTAGACTGAATGGGGACTCTAACCACAAATGCCTGCTTGGTAAGTAAAAGCTGTAACCATTACACTATTTTGCTTTACATTGTTTTGGTCATATATTTGTATTTAGCTCACTGGGATTTGTAAGCTAGGCTGAGCATAGCTGCGTGACGCACACTCCCGCTCAGCTACACTTAAACTTTATTGCAGACAGAAAAAAAAAACACGTGTTTTTATTTTTATTTACTGTAGGGGTCTGCACATTGCTTTCTGCACCATTATCTGTGTATTGCTCTTACAAACTTAGGAAGTTGACAGAATAAATAGGTTTTGTATAAGCTTAATGTTTTGGTCCCATGGAGTCAGGGAGGTACACATTTTAGGAGGAACACACCAAAATATACGAGTCAATATCTCCACACATTTCAAAAATAGTTGTGAGGGAAGCTCCCCAGAATACCTCTCAACTGTACAGATTTTCTCAGAATGTTCAGATTTTTGCTTAAATAATGAAAAACATTTGAGTTTAAGACTCCACATCCTTTAGAAAATTCATACTAATGCAAAATCTTTTATTCCATCAATTTTCTAAGTTTGTAAGAGCAATATTTAAAATTGGTCCCTATTTGTCCCCCCATCATTTTACGCTTTGTCCAGATTTTTTCCTCTAAGAGGTTGAGAGATATGTCCACGGAAACTAACAGGTATCCACAGACACATTTGCTCATTTTGTATTGCCATACACCAACTCTGGAGTGCAGGGGGCATGTATATTGTAAGAACCTTGCTCTCGGACATGCCCCCTGCACTCATACATAGGCCCTGTGTCCGTGTAGGAATACAGCAGCGTGCCTTCATGCATATGCAAGGCACACTGCTGTTCTATACATACACAGGATGCTGTGTGTAAGAATAACTCTATTCTTACATGAAGCTTTGCTGAATCCTGGGGTGTGTTTTATTCATATTCTGCTTTCAACTGCATACTTAAACTAGGAGAGAGACCACAGCTGTATCTCTTGTGAGTCGTACAGAAATGAGAACAAGTCAATTAAATTTTATTACCTGTGAACTGAGGGTGGAGCTAGGAACTTAACCTTCTATTTAAGGCTTAAAATAAAACATTTTGAGGCTTTACTGGAAAGCCAACATGAGTCTACTGTGGTGTCAAAATTCTTCTACAGATCTCGATCCAGAGATGCTGTTGTCGCACTGTACACAGCCCTCAATGAATAAAATACCCCCTTTGGTAAGTACCTGTCCAGGCATATGCAACTATTAGAGCATACTCAGAAGTTCCTTACAAAGATAATAAAGAGACTAAATCACACGGCCTAAAAGGACCACGTCAAAACCTACCTATATAGTTGGTCTCTTACAGACTGTTAAATATGATCTGTGTCTGACCTATAAGACATCCTCTGACCCAGTACTAATGAATCCACTGCACATTCTAAAGTTGAATGATATCAGAAATACCCAAATCAGAGACATCAGCAACTTACATAACATAAACAGAAGAGTCTGGAAGGAACAGGTACATATCCCAGGGGATACCACTACTCTGGAACAGACTCCCCATATATATATAAAACAAAACTCATTCATGTACTTATTCAAACACAACTTTAATCAAAGGATGGGAATAAGGAAATTTGCCCCAGAACTGCCCCTGCACTACTAATATATGGAAGTAACACCTAATGTCCTATCCTGCAGCAGGGATCCCTTTCAATAGTCAGTAGTATGATTCTAGATACATTAATTCAGAAATGGTAAGAATAGGAATAATAATCATAGCAAGTGTAATTTGAACACCTAATAGGATAAAATTGCTAGGCTTTAAGTGGCCCTTCAGGGCAGTTAGCCTAGCATTTACCCATGAACCTTGAGATCTTATATAAATAAACTCTGATAGATGCATCAAAATCTCATGGTTAAAGTCTCACCCCCAACGCTCTGAAGTAATTAGATGTCAAAACTGAACATAGTTATAGTTCCCTAAATAGTCATACAGTTTCTGCTGCTTCTTGAAAGAATGGAGTCAGTTATGACAAACAACTCAAATTGTACTGCAAAACAATGTCTGCCCTGATCCAAGTAACAATCCATAAAAAATATACACACAAAATATTCTTGGCACCTGGGTCAAACAGGCATAGTACAGAAATTTTAATATTACACATTGGAATTCCTGCATGTTTTCTAACTGATTTGTTTAATATAAAGGAAAGATCCCCAGATCCCCTTTTATAACTGTAAATTATATCCAAGGAATGTTGCATTTGTGCCTTCTTGTAAGTGTCGAATATTACCATTTAATGGTTCTCACATATCTGTGAGACCTAGACCCCCTCTGATGAAGGAAGCTGCATAAATGATACAGATAAATAAACTATAACATTCAGGTCATCTTTCCTATGGTCAAAAAATATATTTTATAATTGCATAAAGAAGTGTTTCTATATCATCATCATCATCATATACAAACAACACTTTTGTTGTTCCTTTAAATTGTGTGATGACATAATCTGATATGAATTAGGCAGAAACGTCCCCAGATATTTCACCTTCCCCTGTTATTTCACAAGCACTTTTCATCAAGCATTATAATAGAATGAAAGTAAGGCATAGAACATTGGTTTTGTCAGAGCTGACTTCTTAACTAGAAAATATCTCAGTGGTTTGATAAATACCAAAGTTGAGAGAACATTTCAAGTAGGTAAGGCACATTTGGACATCATTGCTAAGTAATTAAATGTTATGGCAAGAGCCACTGTATTTATTACAGTAGTTTTTCTGGATCCGTAATTGTTGTAAACAAGGGTTCCATGACAAATGGAAATATTGAGGTTCATAAAAGGCATCCCTTTTTTCATGTTTTCACCTACATTAATTATGCAAGAAATGTATAAATTTAGCTTGGCAACATGAGTCAACACAGGCTCAGTCCCCTAAACGTCTGACAAAATTAGGAACAAGCTCTTCTAGTTTTAGGCTATGAAAAACAGAAACTTTTAGGTTCTGTGACAGGAATAAGGGTTGGCTCAGATCCTGTGTGTATATATAAGGCTGTATGAAATAATTGGAAAATATAAAGTAAACACTTGCATACTGGATTCTACCACATAGAACAGCTGTGGCACAAATTTGACTTATCCTTGGATATATTTTAAATATAAAACAATATTTTCCAGGAAAGAAAAACAGAAATAAAGTAAGAATTCAGAATGACTGAAAATAAGCTTAAACTTAACAAATCAGTAAACGCTTTTGTCCCTTTATAAAATAAGCAATTTGACTTCATCAGAGTTTTAAACACATATATTAATAAGATATAACACTTAAAAGGTGGTCCTGTGATTTTAAGTGATATATAATGTAGAGTATATGTACTTGAAAATCAAGCTGATGAAAGTCTATGAACATTTTCATGCCACCTAAATACCCCAAGTTATGCAAATAGTTTTGTTGAATCTGGTTGTAGAATATCATTTAAACTCATGGACATGAGCAGTCATGTAATGTTATCTTTAATCCATACTTACAAATGTAGAATGTGCTAGCAGACATATTGGGCTATATCATTCTATTATTAAATACTTTATGTATCATATTAAGTTACATTGTATATTCATTTTCTCCCCTCTTACTAGATTTTAGCTGAAAAGAATCCCTAGATATTGCAGTCCACATATTTATTTATTAAAAATAAACTCCGTCAGAATAATATAAACCGAAAGCCAAAGCTACTGCATTTCCTGCCACAGTGTGCCAAGTGGAAGCTTTCTTATGCATCTTAAACCAACATATTGCATAATTCTCAATTCCTTACCTCCCGAATCAGGAGCAAAGACAACAATTATCAGGGTCAATTGATAAAAGCCAAAGATTCTTTCTACACTTGATAGAGTAAAGGACTCTAATTAACAAGGATTTTGTGAATTAAAATGATTATGCAACTGTAATGATTTTTATTATATGTTGACTGTAGTAAATTTACTAATTTTAGGTGGGAGAGAGAAAATTCTTACCAAATATCAGGGACAGTTGAGAGATACATTTTCATGGACTTCTAATAAAAGGATGTGCTAGCAACTGGCCAACGTGTGTTAGTAATTGATTTGTTCCTTTTTCTAAATGCATTAAAATTACTATTGCAAAAATGATTCTTCATACAATTATCTAACTGATGTTCTTACTAATACCCTGCCCTAAGATAAGTAGTTTATCTACATGCTGAGACATAAATGGTACAGTTGGATTAGTGCTCTACCCTGGTTAACAAATTCAAAATAAAACAAAATAAAGTAAATTAACATAAATACAATGAAAATGTATGATAATGCAGCTAATATGCCAACTTTATTGTTATGCATTTGCTACTGTTGATTAAAGAATATATGATATGGGATTATTAATTTCATTTTGGAAGCAGATACCTCACTTGCATAGCCAGTTGCCTCATGTCCTTACCCCATTATTTCACAGCAATAGTGGAAATGCTTCTGGGAAATTATGCCTAATCTGTATATTATTATGTTATCTGCTTCGTGCCTAGTGATACTCCATAGATTACAGCACAGGGCTACATGAAGATTCATGGAATTCCCAATATAATGTGAGCTAATCCTTTCTTCTGTTGCATGTGAGCATTAAATATTTTTAGCAAATTCATATTTTTTATTAACATTCTTCCTTACTGTTCTCACTGAAACACCCTTCTAGTATTGTAATTCTATCCATAAGCCTATCTGTACATTTTGGCCTAAACAGTCTTTTATATATCTTGCCTTTCACTTCACTTAAATGAGTCCTACTAGAATCAGTTTAATAATACTCTGATTATTACACATCATGGTTATGTAGGCATTTGATCTTCCCAAAGTACAGTATATTTAGCCATAAAAGTGCCCATACATAATTATACCCTGCCCCTTCACCTATCATCACCACAGCCATTTGTAATTAATTATACATTGTTTCTGGGAGGCCACTTTTTGCTATAACTTTACTTATTCAATTACCTCTTATTTAGTATCCACCTTTCACTATTTTAGTGTGCTGTAAGATAGTGTCTTACTGATGATAACTAACTGACTAATGACAGTAAATGCAGGGCATCTTGAAACAGTACCTCAGTTTGACAGGTATTCCTATGTATCCATACACTTTATACAAATTGCAGAGCCGCTCCATTATCCAGATACACTTGCTGATGCCTTTCTTTTTGTTTAGCAGCACTTAAAAGTTCTCCATTACCTGGTGACATTTGTTGATGCCTTCCTTCCTTAGCAACATTTAAGAGTTTCCCATTACCTGGTGACATTTGTTGATGCCTTCCTTCCTTAGCAACATTTAAGAGTTCCCCATTACCTGGTGACATTTGTTGATGCCTTCCTTCCTTAGCAACATTTAAGAGTTCCCCATTACCTGGTGACATTTGTTGATGCCTTCCTTCCTTAGCAACATTTAAGAGTTTCCCATTACCTGGTGACATTTGTTGATGCCTTCCTTCCTTAGCAACATTTAAGAGTTCCCCATTACCTGGTGACATTTGTTGATGCCTTCCTTCCTTAGCAACATTTAAGAGTTCCCATTACCTGGTGACATTTGTTGATGCCTTCCTTCCTTAGCAACATTTAAGAGTTTCCCATTACCTGGTGACATTTGTTGATGCCTTCCTTCCTTAGCAACATTTAAGAGTTCCCATTACCTGGTGACATTTGTTGATGCCTTCCTTCCTTAGCAACATTTAAGAGTTCCCCATTACCTGGTGACATTTGTTGATGCCTTCCTTCCTTAGCAACATTTAAGAGTTCCCCATTACCTGGTGACATTTGTTGATGCCTTCCTTCCTTAGCAACATTTAAGAGTTCCCCATTACCTGGTGACATTTGTTGATGCCTTCCTTCCTTAGCAACATTTAAGAGTTCCCCATTACCTGGTGACATTTGTTGATGCCTTCCTTCCTTAGCAACATTTAAGAGTTTCCCATTACCTGGTGACATTTGTTGATGCCTTCCTTCCTTAGCAACATTTAAGAGTTCCCCATTACCTGGTGACATTTGTTGATGCCTTCCTTCCTTAGCAACATTTAAGAGTTTCCCATTACCTGGTGACATTTGTTGATGCCTTCCTTCCTTAGCAACATTTAAGAGTTCCCATTACCTGGTGACATTTGTTGATGCCTTCCTTCCTTAGCAACATTTAAGAGTTCCCCATTACCTGGTGACATTTGTTGATGCCTTCCTTCCTTAGCAACATTTAAGAGTTCCCCATTACCTGGTGACATTTGTTGATGCCTTCCTTCCTTAGCAACATTTAAGAGTTCCCCATTACCTGGTGACATTTGTTGATGCCTTCCTTCCTTAGCAACATTTAAGAGTTCCCCATTACCTGGTGACATTTGTTGATGCCTTCCTTCCTTAGCAACATTTAAGAGTTCCCCATTACCTGGTGACATTTGTTGATGCCTTCCTTCCTTAGCAACATTTAAGAGTTTCCCATTACCTGGTGACATTTGTTGATGCCTTCCTTCCTTAGCAACATTTAAGAGTTTCCCATTACCTGGTGACATTTGTTGATGCCTTCCTTCCTTAGCAACATTTAAGAGTTTCCCATTACCTGGTGACATTTGCTGACTCCTGCCTAACTTAGCCATGCTTGCAGAGTACTCCAAGAATCAGCTACAGAGCATCCCACCCAATACATCATGCCTCCTTGGTTTTATGTAAATATACTTTTGTTTATCTGCTCTGGTGTTCATTCATATGTGAGACATACATACAGACAGACACAAACACACATATGCACTCATACACTCAACTACTAGCTTTCCCTTTGGATGTACTTCTTATACCAGTATTTTAGATTTGGATAATTAGTTGCATAATTCCTAATATACTTTCTAATATACTTTTCATGTTCTTATCAAATGTAGAGAATCTGCCTCTGGATCCAGTGATGTAGATACCTTCCTCATTGTCAACAACATTGTAAAGCAAATGACTAGTAAAATTTCAGAAACCAGGCAACCAAAAGAGGATGAACAGCCTTGTCACTCGAAAAAATGCTGCTTATTGAATCTAAATAACAATACTACACATTAGAACCACCATTAAGCGCTTTCATCCCTTCTTAGGGACTTCTTCAGAACAAAATAATTCCATTTACCCAGCATTCAAATACACCAATCCATTAAACAATTAAGTAAATAATTAAACCATTACACTAATTTACTGCCCTAAAATACACACTAAAAACATCTCCAAGTTAGAAAATGCACACAAAAACTGAAGATACATTTTTTAAATAACATTTTAAAATGTCCTAAGATATATACATTTATGTAATGACGCTAAGTCCATTATATCAACTTTTTACCCCAAAATATGATTACATTTTAAAACACAATTTATATTCACTATTTCATTGATAGCTGGGTACCTGGTGGCATCCAGGAACAATTGCCATTTCAAGTCACATACATCCAAGAATTCACTCACAACCCTCCCTTGTTGATCAGCTCTTATTTGCTGTAATATTAAAAACTTAAATGAATGTCCTTCATATTCTAAAAGATGTCTACTTAATGCATTCATATTCTTTAGATGTTCAATATCCAGTAAATGTTCATAAATCATAGGTTCATAGGTTCATAGGTTCGTACTAGGCTATCTGCCCTAAGGCATTTATAAGCCTAGCCAGAGTGTATGTGTCTTACACCACCCCTTAGGATGAGAATACTACGCCCTTTTAGGGTTTAGTTTACTATGCCTCTGTCTAGTAGTGACACAGAGATGACCCCCGGGGTAAACCTACGATCTCCCATCCACTCGTCGAGATTTCTCTTGAATAGAGTCAGTGAGGGGCTCTGCCTAACATGGACTGGGATTCTGTTCCAGAGTGTAGGGAGCCTCTGGGTTATGAATCTGTCCCTCCAGCACGTCCTATTTATTTCTGTGTTGAGGTTTAAGTCACTTGTTCTCGTGGCTCTGGTGGATTTGGATTTTCTGAGGTGGAGCATGTCCATTAATTCAGGATTGGACATGGCCTTGTACGTCAGGCACAGATCACCTCTGAGTAGGCGGTATGCTACTGAATAGAGCTGGAGTTTTTTCAGTCGGGCAGCATATGACATATGTTTAAGACCCTTATTCCTCTTGGTGAGGAACTTTTGGGGTCTTTCCAACTGCTGCAGGTATCGGGTGAGATACATCCCAAATGGGGCATTGTACTCAATCATTGGCCTGATAAGAGAAGAGTACAGGGGCACAATGACCTCTCTTGATCTAGACGTGAAACCCTTCATGATAAGGTGGGCAATATAGAAGGTCTTCCTAACCACTTTGGCAATGTGAGTGTCAAATGAGAGGTTACTGTCAACCTGGGTCCCTAGGTCCCTGATTACCTCTTCCGTACTTAATGGATTACCGCCTATGTGGTAATTTGTCAGTACCTTGTTTTTCCCAAAGGGTATGACTATACTTTTTTGGCGTTCAGCTTAAGGCCATGGCTCTGGCACCAATTATCCGTTTCTATAAGGCCTCTCTGAAGGATGTTTGTGTCCGCTGGAGTATCAATTATGGCGCCCAGTTTGCAGTCATCTGTGAACTTTGTCAGCCACAATCCTCCTATGTTTGCCTGTACCTCGGAAAAATAAATGCCGAACAAGAGGGGTCCCAGGACTGAGCCCTGTGGGACACTGGTTGTGACCGGCTTAGAGTCTGACATAGCTCCAGCAACTCTGACCTTGTGGGTTCTGTCCTTGAGCCAGTTTGCAACCCATCTTGTGACATATGGGTTTACATTTAAGCTGGTGAGTTTGTCTATGATGCCCGAGTGGGGTATTGTGTCAAAGGCTTTTGCAAGGTCAAGGTAGGCTGTGTGAACTGCCTTACCCTCATCAATGGCCTTAGTGACTGTTTCAAAAAAGTCGACCAAGTTCATAAGGCAGGATCTGCCCTTGACAAAGCCAAATTGAGTAGGATCCAATGTCTGTTGGTCCCCAATGTCTTTGTTTATGAGTTCCATAATGATCCTCTCCATAGCTTTGCAGACCAGGCTCGTCAAGCTTATGGGGCGGTAATTTCCAGGGTCCGTAGAAGCACCGCCTTTGTGAAGTGGGACCACTGTTGCCGTACGCCACTCTTTGGGTACGTATCCTGTAGTAAGGCTAAGATTAAACAGCAGCCTTATGTGTGGGTTTAGTTCCTCTTGGAGTTCATGTAGCACACAGCCCGGGACACCATCCGGTCCCATTGATGCTGTGTTTTTAGCTTTAGTGAGGGCAGCTCTCACCTGGGCATCTGAGATGTTAGGGAGGCTACACTCTGCTGGGATAGTTATTTCTCCTTTTGGCGGGGAGGGGGAGGAAAAATTTGCACTGAACCTGTCTGCCAGAATGTTGGCAATGTCAGTGGGTTCAGTGTATTTTGTGTCATTTTGGACTAACTCTGAGCATATCTGGGAGTTTCCACCCAGGTTTCTAACATAGCTAAAGAAGGCCTTGTGATTGTCTTTTGTGTCTTTTGCGATTTTTCTCTCAAAGTTGGCCTTGGATGTCTTTATGAGTGATCGTAGTTTTTTTCTAGTACTGATCAGAGACACCTTCCCTTTTAGGGATTTTGCTCTGTCATGTAGTAGCTTCCTCCTCCTGTTGTAAAGTTTGTTTATGGCTGGGGTCCACCAGACCGGGCGCCTGCCTTTGGGGGAATGGGTCTTGGTTTTATTTGGGATTGCATGATCCATGCATTCTTGAAGGTGCCCATAGAAGGCATTTGCAAAGGATTCAGCAGTGTGGGTTGTGGTTTCCACTGGCCCAGGGGCCTTGAAGGATACCACTTCAGTCTTGAGAAGTGTGAAGTTTGATTTTGAGAAGTTCTTCACTGTGGTCTTTTGTGCAGGGGGTGGGGGCGGGATGTGGATTTCCAGTGAGATTAATTTATGGTCTGATCTTACCAAAGAGGGATATACTTCCGGTGTGGAGCATTTTGTCCCCATGCTTGTCATGATCAGGTCTAGTATATTGTCTCCTCTTGTGGGAATGGTGACTAGTTGTTCCATTGCATTTGAGTTTATGAATTCTAGGAACCTTTGGGCTAGGGTGTTGGGGCTTGAGTAATGTTCCCAGTCTATGTTTGGGTAGTTGAAGTCTCCCAAAATGATGGTATTTGGAGAGACATTCATACTCTCCAGTGTCTTCAGGAAGGCTGTGTGGGGTTCCTGAGTTTGAGAGGGTGGTCTGTAGCATGCTACAAACTGTAAGGCAGTTTTGCCTATGGTTAGTTGCACCTGGATAGTCTCCGATGCTTCGTGCATTGCCACTAACCTGGAGGTGTGGGTATCTTTGATGAAAATGGATACTCCCCCTCCTTTTGTGGTTTGGTCCAAGTTTTGGGGCCGGAAAGCATGATATGAGGTAAAACCTGATAGTGCTGGGGTGCTCTCAGGAGCCTTGAACTAGGTTTCAGTCACTGCACAGACATCAATGTTCTCCATACTGAGGAGGGCTTTGAGGGCGTGCATCTTGAGGTTTAGACTTCTGGCATTGAGCAGCATTACCCTTAGTTTTTTTCCACTTGTGTTTTCTAGGGAGGTAGGTTTGTCATTTGAGCCTTGCCTAAAAAAGGCACTATGGGGGTGGCAAGAGCCTTGGCCAATATCCGGAAGCCCAGGGGTGGCAGGTGCAAGCCATCCCTTGCAAAGCAGAGTGGCTTGTCAAGCATGTCATCCCAAGCAGACAGACATTGGATCCCCTTAGAATGACACCAGTAATTAAGCCAATTGTTAAAACTGATCATTTTGTCTTTGTACTGTGGCATCATTCTTGGTGAGGGTAAGATGCTGCTCAGGGTCAGGGTCATACCGGCCTGGGCTACATAATCAGAGATCTCCTCTATGTCTCTTTTCATGTAGTCCAGGGAGGTACGTCTCAGGTCGTTCACACCGGCATGTACAATGACTGAGTCATATTTGTACTTGTTGTTGAGTGACCTGAGTACTTGTGTTATGTGGCGGATTCTAGCTCCTGACAGGCAGCTTACTGTGACCTTTTCCTTGTTCAGTCTGGTGAGCGGGACGTCAGTGTGTCTGACTATGGAGTCACCTATTACAAATGTGTCTGGCATGTTGTTTGGCCTTAAGGGCTGTGACTGTTTAGCACACTGACTTTGTGAACTATGTGTTGCATGTGCTATGTCTTGAGGTGGTGGTTGCTTGGGTGTCTGCTTTGGAGGCCTCTATTGTTTTGGTAGATTTTTAATCAGTGCCTCCGAGTATGTTTTTGTGTGTTTATGTGTTTGGTTTGCTGTTGTGATAGTTCTATGTGAGACTGGGTTTGTGGTGTGTGTGGTTACCTTCTCCTCCTGACTGGTCTTGCCAGTACTGAATTGAGAGAGCTCAGCCTCCAGTTTGGCTATATAGTTGCATCTCTCGCATATATTTGTATTTGTTGGGAGGAGGAGAGGGTTGTCTGTGTACATGAGGCAATTGTAACATTGCCTCAAGATTCCCAGATTCACCAGCTGAACAGGAGAGGACGCCAGCAACTGACCCTTCGACATGCTAGAAATAGTGAAAAAGATTGCAGTGTAACTGAGTCAGAAAGGACCTATAGGGAGATGTGTACTCAACAGAATTTAGGTGAATGAAGTAATTTCTTCTGTTTAAGAGTGCTTTACCTGTATAAAAATGCTTTAGGAGCAAGTGCTGAGCTTTTCAGATAGAGTATAGGCTGTTTAGATTGCAA
Source organism: Protopterus annectens (assembly GCF_019279795.1). Lineage (NCBI taxonomy): Eukaryota > Metazoa > Chordata > Ceratodontiformes > Protopteridae > Protopterus > Protopterus annectens. The sequence goes on along the minus strand of NC_056737.1, from coordinate 1,473,982,175 downwards.
GTAGAACAGTTCTAAGGGAAAAATTGAAGAGCAGACTTGGCGGAGCCAGAAAAAGTTTAACCTTGTTTAACCGGTGCTGCGCTATGCGCACGGCCGCGCAAAGCAGTGCAAAGGCGGATTTTAAGCAGTGAACTACAAAAGAGCTAGGAATGGTCCCAAACAACCAATTACTACAGCTTCTTGTGCTGAGGTCACTTCCCCCAAGGACAGGTAGGCTGCTCAAGGCTCCCCACTGCCACTGGTGAGCAAAGAAACTTCCTTCTATCCAAGTAAGGTAATGGACAACACAGGAACTACACCACAGTCCAGAATACAGCAATGCCTGTATACTGGTCTAAACTAGTCGAGAAAGGCGGGAAAACAAGGAATATTTTTTAGTTTTTTTTTTTTTTTGTAGAAATACACAGAAAATGCAGAGACAGTGATAAATTAGTTACACAGGCTAGCACACTTTAGTGGGCAGCCTCTACAGTTAAATTAAACAAACAAACAAGCAAACTTTCGATTAAATTAGACTAAATGTAACTTTAAGTGCAGATTTAAAAATAAATGCAGTAATCAGAAAAAAAAAACAGTTCAGGCTAGTTTAAAGTAAGCAACAGAAGCTATTTCCAGTGAAAAAAAGCAAATATACTTAAATCCAGAAGGTAGTCGCTTTTTCGAGTTCCTTGCTGCTAGGACCGCTCTGTAAACCCACGTGGAGCTTGTCTGAGCAGTATAGCCAGAAAAAAACACCCAGAGGTGGATTTTAACCAGTGAACTACAAAAGAGCTAGGAATGGTCCCAAACAACCAATTACTACAGCTTCCTAAAACACGTACTAGTTTTCCCTATATAGAATAAAGGACATGAACAACATTTTGCTAAATAAACTACATTCTTACTCTGGCATATATAATAACCCTTTATGAGAATGTGCCTTCCATTCAAATTAAATTAAAGGGCAAGGATTATTTAGCACAGGGAGCAAGACCAAAGAATTATTATGTTGCTCCTTATCAGCAGAAGAAATGATGGATGCAGCTATTATTGTTTTAAATGAAAATGTAAGTTTAAATGATGACTTGGGTTTATGTGACTGTAGCATGAATTGTTCGATTTACAAGGATTGAGCATTGGTAGCATCAGCTTAAGGGTGGACTATTTGCAGGTAGTACAATTCAGTGTTGGCCCTAATGAAAATCTTTTTAAGATGTGTGAACATAATAGTAATGTTAGTCACACTAATTCACAGCATAACAATTTCTTTGGTGAACTTTTTGTTGGGAATGACTGTGATGGACTGGGGGGTGCAATGTACAATCCATTGAATGATGAAGTGGGCAGTATGCCTAATGCTATTAAATACTGGAGATTTTAGATTTTATAATTATTTTAACATGTATATATACACACAGCACACACAAATTTATCAGCAAAAGGTTGTACTTATGTCCCAAGTAGAAGGGGCAGGATAGCTGATACTTTGATTGATTTAAAACTTTTTTCAAGGAAATTAAATTAGCATGTATGGCTTGGTGATAACAATTCTAACAAAAATGAAAGTTCAAATAAATTATGTAAACTGAGCATATTTAATCGCCCTTTATGTAATTTAGTTGGTATTTTTGAAAAGGCATGTGAATTGGACATAAAGGATGTATATAAACGTGCCTGTGATATTGCAAGTAACAATTTGACTATAGAGGAAAGGGCATTATTATTGGAAATTTCTAGAAATAAAGAAATACACATCATGAAGCCAGACAAAGGCTATGGAGTAGTAATTATGGAGAAAAGTGATTATTTGAATAGTATATCAGCTGTATTAATGGATGATACTTATCGTGAAATTTCATTAAATGAGATAAACATTTTATATAGAAGACTGGATTTGGCACGGAAGGATATGTTATTACAAGGGCAAATTGATGCTGATGCATACAGTTTTATGAAGAATGATTATGCAGTAGTGGCAAATATTTTTGGAATGCCTAAGATCCATAAAGGAATGAATAATCGAAAGTTCAGGCTTATTGTTGATGCAAAGAGAAGTAAAACATGCTTTATAGGAAAATATCTAGATTTTCACTTAAAGAGAGGGTTGCAGCATTTTAACTACATTTTTAAGGATTCTTGGCAATTTTTGTTAAATTTAAATAATGTCCAGTTCATTGACAAAGTGTATTTAGTAACAATTGATGTATGCAATTTGTTTTCTGTTATTCTGCAGGAAAATGGTCTTTCATGGTTTGAAACACAGTTGTTGGTCACAGGCTTATATGACCAAGATTATATAAATGTTTAGGTGACCTTGATGGAAATGGTACTGAAACACAATTTTATTTGGTTTGAAGGCCAATATTTTAGTCAGAGCACTGGTGTGGCAATGGGGGCTGTTTGCACCCCCATTTTTGCCAATTATGTCATGTCATATTGGGAAGATCATTAAATATTTAAATCTGAGTATATGGAATTCATAAGGAATTATACCAGGTTTTTGGATGATGTGTTTATGATTTGGGTTGGACTGGATGAAATCTTAGTGCAATTTTTGGAATATATTAACAACACTTTGGAATATTTTAAGTTTACTTATGAATACAGTCAGGTGAAAATAACTTACTTGGATGCTGAATTAAGAAAAGATAATGAAAGCAGGAATTTGATCTCTAAAATATATAGAAAACTTACTTTTTCAAATTCATATTTAGAGTTTACTAGTTGGCACCCGGAATTTCAAAATAAGTCCACCATTAAAGGGCAATTGCTTTGTGCTGCCAAATTGATTTCTTTGGATAAAGAGTTTTTGGATGAAGTAGAGTTTATATCAGATACATTTGCAAAAAGAGGTTGCCTTACGGAGTTGTTAATCACTATTAAAGAAGAAGTATTAAATAAGCATAAAAGCTTATTTAGATTCCCCCAATCAAATTGCTACAATAGGTGTCAGTGATTTAAGGGTTGAAAACAATATATATGCAAATTTAAGTTTTATTACCACCTTTAATAAGGATGCATATAGGGTGTGTCAACTTATAGATAAAAATTGGGAATTACTGAAAGTTGATATGAATATGTTTAGGAATTTTAGTAGAAGAAATAAATTTGTATTCAGAAGTTTTTTTTAAGTGTGGGATGTGTTCTCAATGCTCCCACATTTATGTAACTGGAGATAGTTTCAATTTAAATGGAAGGCACATTCCCATAAGGGTTATTACAATTGCCAGAGTAAGAATGCAGTTTATTTAGCAAAATGTTGTTTGTGTCCTGTATTCTATATAGGAAAAACTAGTAGGTGTTTTAGGAACAGGATTTATGAACATTTATTGGATATTAAACATCTAATGAACACAAATGCATTAAGTAGACATCTTTTAGAATATGAAGGTCATTCATTTATGTTTTTAACAATACAGCAAATTAGAGCTGATCAACAAGGGAGGGTTGTGAGTTTATAGGTCCATAGGTAAATACTAGGTTATTGGCCCTCAGGCCTATATAAGCCTAGCCAAAAAGGTACCCTGGCTTATGCCACCCAAGAAAATTATTTTCCTGTGCCCCTGTCAAGCAGAGCCACAGAGGTGATCCTCGGGGTGAATTTCCTATTTCCCACCTAATCATCAAGATTTTTCTTGAAGAGTGCTAATGAGGAGCTTTGTTTGCTATAGACAGATAGTTTGTTCCACAGTATGGGAAGTCTCTGGGACAGGAATTTATCCCTCCAACATGTTCTGTTTATTGTGGTGACAAGGTTTAGGTCCCTAGAGCATGTAGTTTGGAGGGACTGGGATTTATTTAAGTGAAGCATGTCCAATAGCTCTGGGTTTGACATAGGTTTGCATGTTAGGCAGAGATAACCTCTGAGTAGGTGATATGCGACAGAGTAAAGCTGGAGTTTTTGAAATGGTGTGCACAGGGCATCGGTTTGAGGCCAATAATCCTCTTTCTGAGGTATTTCTGTGGCCTTTGCAGTTATTGTAGATGTCTTGTGAGGTACATACCAAAAGCGGTGCTGTACTCTATAATGGGTCTAATGAGTGATGAGCAGAGGGGAACAATGGCCTCTTTTTTCCTGAATGAGAAACCTTTTGTGATGAGGTGTGCCTACGTAGAAGAATTTCCTGACTACTGAGGATATGTGATTATCAAAGGAGAGACTACTGTCCACCTGTGTCCCAAGGTCCCTTATCACACTTTCGGTGTTAAGAAGACTACCACATGGGTACAGAGTTTTTACCAAGGGGGATGACAATGCACTTTTTGGCATTGAGCTTGAGGCCATGGCTTTGACACCAGGCATCTGTCTCTGTGAGGCCCTTTTGTAGGATGTCCACATCGTTAGGAGTTTTGATTATGGCTCCTAGTTTGCAGTCATCTGTGAACTTCATTAGCCAAAGACCTTCTGTGTTAGCCTGTGCTTCAGAAAAGTCGATACCAAACAGGAGATGACCCAGGACTGAACCCTGTGGTACTCCACTTATCACTGGTCTGAAGTCAGATTTGGAGTCTGCTACTTTCACAGTGTGGGTTTTGTCAGTGAGTCAGTTGGCAACCCATCTTGTGGCATATGGAGTTATACCTAGATTAGTGAGTTTATCTATAATTCCAAAGTGGGGGATGGTGTCAAAAGCCTTGGTGAGATCTATGTAGGCTGTGTTAACCACCTTACTCTCGTCTATGGCTTTGGTGACTTCTTCAAAGAAGTCTACCAGGTTTAGGAGACATGATCTGCCTTTTACAAACCTGAACTGGGTGGGTTTCAGAGTTTGGAGATTACCAATGTCTTTGTTTATAAGTTCCATGATGATACGTTCCATGGCCTTGCAGACCAGGCTTGTTAGGCTAATGGAGTGGTAGTTCTCGGGGTCCATGGTGGCTCCCCCTTTATGGACTGGGATAACAGTCACTGTGCGCCATTCAATGGGCACAAAGTCTGAGGTGAGGCTATGACTGAACATGGTGCTTAGGTGGGTTGCCAGTTCATTCTGCAGTTTGTGTAGAATGCATCATGGGATGTTGTCAGGTCCCACAGATGCTGTGTTCTTGGCTTTGGAGAGTGTGTTTTTTATCTCTGCAGCCATGATTACAGGAACTTTGCATTTTTATGGTATAGAGATGGGCCCTTTAGGGGGTGAGAGAGGGGTAAAATTAGCACTGAACCTATCTGCCAGGATATTGGCAATATAAGTTGGTTCTGTATATTTAGTGCCATTGTGCTTTAATTCAGAGCAGATCTGAGTGTTGCCATTGAGATTCTTGACATAGCTATAGAATGCTTTGTGGTTGTCTTTAGAATCAGTGGCGATTTTGTTTTCATAATTAGCTTTGGAGAATTTTATGAGGGTTCTCAGCTTCTTACTGAGGCTGACCAGGGAGTTCCTCCAATCATGGGATTTTACTCTTTTTTGCAACAGTTTATTTCTTCTGTTGTAGAGTTTGTTTATGGCAAGGGACCACCAGATTGGCTTCCTTTTTTGGAGGATAGCATCTTGGTTCTGTTAGAGATAGCATGATCCATGCACTCATGTAAGTGCTTCTAAAGTGCATTTGTGTAGGATTCAGCAGTCGTACTGCTATTGTCCATCTGCATGGCTGTCGTGAAGTTTGCCACTTCTATCTTAAGAAGCGTGAAGTTGGCTTTGGAGAAATTTTTTATGGTGGTTTCCCTAATGGGGGTGGGGGCAGGATGTGGATGTTTAGGGTAATTAGCTTGTGGTTGGATCTGACCAACAAGGAATTGACCTCTGATGTGGAATGCCAGTCGCCCATGTTGGTAATGACCAGGTCTAGGATATTGCTGCCCCTGGTGGGGGTGTGGATAAATTATTCCAAGGCATTGGAATTTATGAATTCCAGCAAATGTTGAGGTTGGGAGGGTAGCCTAATGGTTAAGGTGTTTGCCTTGCAAGCACAAGGTGCAGGGTTTGAGTCTCACAAGGGATAATTAGCTAGGCTTAAAATGGCTCGCAAGGGCAGTTAGCTTAGTACTAACCTATGAAAAGAGTTGGTACGTGAGTAGTTTTCCCATTTAATGGTGGGGTAGTTGAAATCACCCATTATTAGGGTGTTAGGTTGTACCCTACTATTTTCCAGTGTATCAAGAAATGAGGAGTAGGAATCCTGGAGCATGGTGGGGGATCTCTAGCAAGTTACAATTTGGACTGTGGTCTTACCCAGAGTTAGTTGCACTTGGATAATCTTGGATGCATTATGCTGAGCAACTAGCCTGGAGATGTGTATATCCTTAATGAATATGGACACGCCTCCGCCTTTAGTGTTTTGGTCGAGGTTAGGTTGCCGAAAGGTGTGCTATGAATTATAGTCTGGTAATGCAGGGGTGCTCTCTGGAGCCTTGCACCAGGTCTCTGTCACTGCACAGATGTCGATGTTCTCCATTTTTAGGAGTGCCTCGAGTGAATGTATTTTCAGGTTTAGACTTCTAGCATTAAGAAGCATTGCCCTCAGATTTTGCTTGCTTGTACCTGTTATGGTGGTGAATTTGTCATCTAAACATTGCCTAAAAAAGGCACTATAGGGGTGGCAAGAGCCTTAGCCAGTATCCAGAAATCCATGGGAGTGAATTCTTGGATGTATGTGAGTTGAAATGGCAATTGTTACTGGATGCCACCAGGTACCCAGGTATCAATGAAATAGTGAATATCAATTGTGTTTTAAAATTGAATCATATTTTGGGGTAAAAGGTTGATATAATAGATGTAACAACATTACATAAACTTATATATCTTAGGACATTTTAACATGCTATTTAAAAATTTTTATTTTCATTTTTTGTGTGGATTTTTTTACTTGGAGATGATTTTTAGTGTGTATTTTAGGGAAGTAAATCAGTGTAATGATTAATTATGTACTTAATTGTTTAATGGATTGATGTATTTGAATGCTGGGTAAATGGAATTATTTTGCTCTGAAAAATTCCCTAAGAAGGAATGAAAGCGATTAATTGTGGTTCTAATGTGTAGTATTGTTATTTAGATTCAATAAACAGCATTTTTTCGAGTGACATGGTGGTTCATCCTCTTTTGGTTAACATTGTAAAGCAAACTGATTTCGATATTTAAGACTATACTTGCTTTAGATTTGCTTACATCCATGTTCTTTTTCTTGAATTTGCTTTCTTTTGTAATTATTTGTAATCATATATTCATAGTTTGGTAACAACTGCTGTGCGTCGTCTCCCACTCCATTGCTAATTCATGTATATGAATATGTTTATGTATACAGCCAGATTTAATAAATCCTTCATAGTCCATTTCTAATGTGTGCATGGCGTGGCATGATGTGCACATGGTAGCACTCTGTTTTAGATTCAGTAAATGGCTCTACAGTGTGTAGGGCTGCACAAACAAGGTAAACATTGTGGCATGCTAATTACAGCATAAGTAGCTGAATTTTATGCTAATCAACCAATCTAATATGGAGGAGCTGTTCAACAAGCTATACAGCAACCATGTAGACTCAGTGCAGGTTTTCCCTGTAAATTCCCAAACCTATTTGAATACATCCAGTGAAAGGACACTATACAGAAACAATGTTAGGGACTGCTGTTGCTTTAATTCATGTGTATGTCAAACAGGCTGAGATCTATACTGCTGCTTCTGCTAATAGACCAAAGCCAAGAAAAACAGTTTTCAGAACCTGTTTAACTTATCACAATCTACATGAAGTGGAAACTGTAGAGTACTACAGGGTGGGTAGAGACACACTACAGGAACTCTGCAACCTCTGCTTTCCTTAACTAATAGCCAGGGCAAAAAGGGGAACCCATACCAATGGAAACAAGAGTATGTATAACACTTAGAATTTTAGCTACAAGTACCCTTCAGAAACCAACAGGGGACATGCTGGGGATGTCACAGGAATCAGAATCTAGGATTCCCTATCAATTCCTGAATGCTATGCTCCAACATGACAGTGACCACATATATTTTCTCCGTACTCCTGAGGACAGAGCCAAAATTATGCATGAGTTCTACCCTGTACCTGAAAGTACTGGGTGCCATAGATTGCACACATTTTGAAATGAAATCACCGCCCAGAGTACAGGGAAGGCTCTATATAAATAGAAAGGGCTGCCACACTATTAATTGCCAAGTCACGTGTAATGCCAAAGTAATCATCTTGAATGCCAGTGCTGGCAACCCAGACAGTTGCCTTGACTCACATATCTGGCACACCTCCTGACTGTATCAGATGTTCACTAGGGGGAATATCCGACAGGGTAATTTACTGAGAGATGCAGGTTATGTACTGTAACCATGACTGAATCCACTCATCAGAAATGCACACACACCCTCTGAAGAATACCAAAATGAGGCAAACATTCAAACCAGAAATATCATAGAGTATGTGTTTGGGCTGCTGAAGTCATGGCTCCAGTGTCTAGATACATCTGGGGGAGCCCTACAATACAATCCACATACATGTACTGAAATATTCACTGTATGTTCCATGCTACACAACATCATGCTGAGAAAACAGCTTCAGCAGGATCAACAAGGGAATGGGCACACATCCCACCACTAATGTTAAGGTCACTATAGCCACATACAAGTGAAGAGTCATAGAGAGAAACTAGCAGCTGCTGTGGGTGTAGGCAGATGTAAGCATGCTCAATATTCCCCCGCATTGGCTAAGAGGCAATGCATGGCCCACTCACTCACCACCTACGGGCATAAAACCTTCCTCCTATGCACACACTTATGGTAACACTGATGCCAGGTAATGATTACAATATTTACCTACCCTTGTAATGGCTGTGTACTGTTAGCATCAGACAGAGTCAATCCTGAAATTCAACTTTTGCACCTGCTGCATTTACAAGGTAAGTGTTGAACATGGAGTGTATTGTGTAATAATACAAATGAACGGCATATCCTTGCATGTTGTCACCTGGTAGCATAAACAAGTAAAAGGTGGGTGATTTGCACAGAAATCACCTTAACATGGGACAGCAGAGACTTGTATGACTTACATGTTTTCATTTCCAAGTAGTAGGCCTCAGGATCAAAGAGTCACACAGTCATACCTCTCAAAAGTACTGATGATCACCAAATGCCCTTAGTTTAGCACAATATGTTTGTGCTAGAAAATCATTAAAGAGAGAAATTAGAAAGTGATGAAACACACTTCAATTTCAGACTTCACAGCCCTCATAAGATCATTAACAATACTGATGCAAAAAAAAAGTTTGATGCTATCATCTCTAACTTTCTAAGACCAATGCATGTCAAAGGTACAATTACCAATTCAACCTCACAAATGCAGATATACTAAGTACTAAGTCAGTTACGCCCCCTGAGCATCAGACACAAAGCTTATGTATCTCTGAATACAAAAGATAGAAAACAGGGATAAGGCACAGTTATTGTCACTTGCACAGGGTGTTGTGTGGGGGACCAGGAAGCTTAGGCTGACACAAACGTTTGGTGAGTATGTGTGAGTGAGAAAGAGAAGGAGTCAGACATCTGGATAAAGTAACAAATAGCCAGTGAGAAAAAATGAGTTTTAAAGTTCAATGCTGAACCATGTAACTCCTGTGTGTGTGTGTGTGTGTGTGTGTGTGTGTGTGTGTGTGTGTGTGTGTGTGTGTGTGTGTGTGTGTGTGTGTGTGTGTGTGTGTGTGTGTGCGTGTGTGTCTTTGTGCATCTGTATGGAGCTTCCAGGTGAAACTGGTGTGTGAGAGCCTGCATGAACACAGACAAGCTCTATGCGAACTCTACATCTTGGTATGTCGGACAGGTGTGAGCCATGCATGGTAGAGGTGACAGTTTGTCACTGTCATACCCAACCACAAAAACTGGCTCTCCCAGGAGCTGCAATGGCATGACCACACCCACAATCAGATGCACTGTTGTTACCTGAACATGACTGATGTCTGCTGCATAAGCTCCCATCATGAGGACACCCAGAACCATGACCCCATGGCCTGCCACATCTGTGTCTGGACAGCTCAACTACTGATGGAGCAGTGAAAGTATTACCACTATAGGAGCGTGATCAAGCACAGCCATGTTGGCTAACAGCAAATGGTGTGGCTGACCTATGCCCATGAGGATGCCATCCCCTTAACAACAGATGTTCCATCACAGACACTGTCCATTCCAATGTGTCATTCATCCAGTCCATTGATTTGGCAGCACAGTGGAGGCCGTCATTCATGTCAGCCTATGCCATATCTACAACCTTATGTATTTCTCTGGAGGACCTATGGAAATGTACCTATGCCTCCAAGACAGCCATAAACATACACTGAGTGGCACAGGAAGAAATATCTAGATGAGGTGGAGGATGGAAAGCAGGCTTCCTCTGAGCGCCCCTAACAACCCTACTGTGTGGCACCTTACCCACACTTTGGCTATGGTCAGAGTCAACAGGTACTGAAGCCACAGTAACAATACTTCCCTGATTGATTGTCTCATTCTCCACCTCTCCAACACCTGAGGGCTCAATGGAATGGGTAAAAGTAGTCCTATTTGCTGTGTCCAATGGAATTATAGGGGATGGCTGTATGTCAACCTCAGTGTCAAATTCAACTTCTGCACCCCCCCAACTGTGCCTCTGTTAGCCATCATCATCATCAGAGTCTATTAATACTCTGACATCAGGTGATAGAAGTCCTACACTTCCACTGTCAGGATCACCTATGATAATAAGCACCAAACACAGGAAAAAATTAATAGCAACACTACTATAGTCCAATATATGCTAACAAACTAAAAGTGGCGCCACGATTAGAGACAGTACAGCAATAAACACAGCAGTCCCAACACGAATATCACAAACTAAATATTTCTTTGAAATGCTCATCAATGCTGACATAAAAATGTTTGACTTACCATGTGCAGATGATTGCAGGCTCCCTATGCTGGATGGTTCTGGAAGAAGTTAAGCAAAAGATAGGACAACATCATCAGAATTAAAAGTAACACAGAGGGCAAAACATTTTTCCACAGTATCTTAGCGGGCAAAACATTTTTCCCTTTATATGTCCATAACTATACTTTCAACAAGAACTTGTATGACAGGTCCAGCCTAAGCCCCATATGTAATCAATCAGAATATGCTGTTAACTGTAGCAATCTACAATCCCCCAAACTATTTCCTGTTAAACAGAACTGATGTATCGATGTAAATATTTTACTATACAAGAGTACTTAACAACTGAGATACATAAGCCTGCCCAGAAGCTCCTCATGGAACATCCAGTACTTGCTGCCCCTGAAGCAGTAGCACCTATGTCAAGGACATGCTGTTCTGCACTTTCCTGGGACAGCAACTCTTCATTTACTGTTACTGGTGGTTCTGTAGCAGGCCCACTCATATGACTCTCATCACAGGCCACTGCAGATGTTCTCCTTCATGCAGATGAGATGATGTTAGTGACCCTATGGAGCACTTGATCATATGTCTTGCTGTGGCTGCCTACTGATTTCACATCTGCAACTATCTGCTGCCAAATTTCCATTCTGCCTGACATATCTCCATGCCCCATCTCAAGCAGAAAGGCATCATGTCACCTAAAAACTTCCACAAAGACCTGATTCTCAGTGATTGAGATGCTTGTGTTCCATACTTCTAGGTGTACTAAAACACAGCAAAATAATACACATAAGTATCACCTAAAAAAATACCTGTTCTCAGATAAAACAGAAAAGGTAGCATTTCAGTACTACTGAATGGAGAAACATTAAACAGTCTACATATTTGAAATATGAACAAAAGGAATTTTGTGGTTGTAACACACTACATTCACATACAAAACAAGGCTGGATGTAAATCAAGGGAGAGTAACAATAGCAACAGATCCTTGTTTGTGCCAAAACAGAAATGCAGCCTTGCTCCCCCAAACAGGAAAATGACACATCAGTGAAATGGTAAATGCGCTATCAAATGAACAGTTTCTGAAAAATGTGTACAGATTTAACACAGAACATTCTGTTTTAAGCTATTTTCAACCATGTATGCCTGTGAAATGCCCTGACAAACATGCCCATGCCATCAGTACACTTCTAAGTAATGCATACAGATAACAGTAGCATTTGCTAATATATATATATATATATATATATATATATATATATATATATACACACACACACACACACACACACACACACACATATATATATAAAACAGATTTTTCTTAATGACATTTCAGCATGTGCAGTATATAGTTGAAAAATGCAAGCATACCTTCTCCAGTTCTGTAGTCTTCTGTAAGGATGTATCCCAGATAATAGCCTCTTCTGTGTTCTCTACAGAACAAGTCTCCTCATGTTTAGTTTCCTTTGCTACACAGTTGCCTTATTTTGGTGAAGATTCAGGTCTGTTAGCATGGTGAAGATGCAAATGAGGTGTGAACTGATTAGAATTGCTGAATCCCAAATGCTTGGCTCTGTGTAGTAGATGCACACATAGTGCAGGCACTCCCTCAGTGTTTGTTGATAATGAGTTGCAACTATGAATGATTACTGGATGGAATAAGGAAAACACAGCAACAATGCAATCTGCCTTATCTCTAGTAGGTGTAGCAGGTTAGGTGTGCAAAGTGTATACAAATAAATTTGTCAAAGTTGGAAATGTAAGTAAGTAACACACAATTCATAGGCTCTGTTCATTAACATCCAACCTCCTCTTCATTTGTTGACAGCTGTATACAATTGCCATTTAAATATCCTCACAGTTTAAGGACAAGGATATAGAATGCCATACAGACTGCATGTCTCAAATTACTGGTCAGATAAGGCAATAATGAGCAACAAATACAGAGGTAAGACAGAGCTGCATTTTTGCAAGCAATAGTGATAAATGGTTGTGTGATAACTTAGTGTACTACATCTGATATTAATACATATACAAATAACTGTTATGTGATTTCTTAGTACTGTGTATGATGTTGCAATTGGTTGTATGCAGAATGATTTCAGTTCCCTGCTACAAAGCAATTTGTGTGGCAAAGAGGGATAAGGCACCCTTACTGTGTTCTAAAGGTGCATTAAAGTAAGAGTTCAAAACCATATCTATGTAGAAATATTTCATGTGTACTAACATTTTGAAGTGTTTATTTTATTGATTGCTTTTCTGCATTTCAACTTTTTTTCTCGTTTTTTTGGCTAGTGTTTGCACAGTGTTTGGCTTAGCTCAAACAAGGGAAATGGAGAACATGAATGACAGGCGTAGCTGTGCTTATCTCATTTGTGTTACGCTTAACGGTGCACAAACCCAGACTAGTGACCCACAAAGGGAGCAGACAGAACAGCTGCAGAACACCTGCAGACAGGGTGTCTGTAAATGTGCAATGGTAAAATAAATACATTGTTGAAATTTTTGTTTTCCATCATGCAATGCAGCTTAGTGGCTTTGGGTTGTGGATAGCAAGTTTCTCTAACTCCTGTGGTCATCCAACACCTGCAGAGAGGATACCAACAGGCAATAGATGAAAATAGATGCATTCAGTTAATTCTATTGCACATTGCACAAACATGCTAAGTGGCACTGGCATGGCAGTTAACACAGAGAACTTAAGAATGAGTTAGGAATTTATGGAAATGTCATGTCACTAGTCCTGTGGCAACAGGTGAATTTGTAGGGTTGGAATACAGATGGTCCTTGGTTGTAGTACAAGCTGTGCAACCTATTTTTACTGTTGTGACAGTGCAGTTTATAGCAATGAACTGTAAACTAGAGAAGTATTATTTCAACCTTCTTGTGGCAACAGCTGTAAGTGTAGAACTGCCATGCACATGACCCTGTGTTTTAATTCAGGACATTCAGACATTTTTACTGTTGTTCCATTTCCCATTATACTCATTCTCACTTATAAAACTTTATATAATGGAGAGGATATGAATTATATGCATGAGGGATAGAGCACCCTTACTGTGTTTTTAGATGCATGGCCAAGGGCATACTTTCTACTATATTTCTATAAGTAAAATTCTGCTCACTGGACTTGGTTGGCCTTCACAATTAAATAAGGCACATACAAAGCTGGATCTATATACAAGAACCTTGTCAGATCACATGCATACATGTGTAACAGCTCAAACTGTAATCTGTTTTTATGAATGATTCCTGACTATGTCTGAGCAGCACGTCTTCTATGGCAAAGATGGAAAATCAATGCTGTGGAAGAAAATGTTTTGGCCCTTATGCCTAGGTTTGAACCCCACACTTCAAAGATCAATGTTATCAGTGTATAAATCCAAAAACAAATGTGTCAGGTCATGACATTTATGCTCCAGGTACATGTCTGCAAACTTAATTCACCTAATTGTTAACTTCAACTTTTCAATATGTATTTCCAAACTACATCAGCAGACACCTGTAAAACTAAGGCCAAGTGTCAGAATAACCTTCCTATTTCAAATATTCATTCTATCCCTGCTTGGCACTGCTGTTCTTTGCTTAACATCATGCAGATGCTGTTGACATAATTGCTCAGGTTTGCACACTATCAGTAAATGTGATTGGTGGGAAAGTAATAGTTTCCATTACTGTTGGTCAGGTGTTAGACATGTCTGGAGTTAGTGGGGAAGCTTCCCAGTTTAGGGAGCATTGGTGGGGTGTCCAGGAGTCCAGGATATTTAAATGACTCCTTGCACAGTGCCACAGCCAAAGGCTTCTGCAGGGAGATTATTCTGGGTCCTAGTATAAGTCTGACACTTGGAGTAGTTTGTCTCAGGCTGTTTCCAGTTCTACTGGCATCCTGCATACTGAAGAATAGTTTATGCATATTTTTTACACAGGTGGAAAAGGGATACCCTCATCCATTGGTTTACTGATTTTGAGACTGCTAACATCCTACAGCTGTGTAGGTATGATAATAAGAGAGCATTTGTAATACTTAGAAAGCTAAGTATAGGCAAGACTGGTATTTGTGATGCTCTTCTGTTCTTATCTGTTCTTTCCCCAGCTATTGCAATTATAGAATTCAATAGACAGGCTTATGCTGCTCAAATGAAGAGTCTTGAAGACACAAGTTATATGTATGTAGCACAAGACAAATATTATTATACCCGTAAAAGTTAAAGATAGATGTTTGGGTGTTTTGTATACAACTGTAGCAAATTGAGCATGCATATCCCAACAGTAAAAAACAAGTATGCATGCATTATTCAGTAGGACAAACCAACTTTATTCATTAAATATAAGCATGTAGTCAGAGGTTTTGGGCTCAAACACCATGAGTCACAACTATACAGTACTGCATTTCTTTAATAATATTTACATTAAATTAAACTCTATATAAGTGGCATAAATGTCCTGCTAACTGTAATCTGTATAATTGGAACAAACCTGTGTGCAGTACATCCACATTTCAAGGATTACTTTCAACAATTTGTAGTTATAGTGTATATTTGTTAGGACATATACTTAAATGTAATACTTCTGATAAAATAGTTGTATAATTGTGTTAATGCATTGTATATCACATATGATGATACTAATTTTATCTATTTTTTCTCTCACCCCAACTCTTATCACTCTTTTTTTTAATTTTCTATTAGGTATCATAATATCTCCATGTAATCCATGTGTAAAAAATCACTAACATGCTACATAGCACAGCGAGGTATCCCAGTCCCAGTGGATCAACCTTCCCCTATTCCACCAATTCCTGCATCGATGCTCAGCATGTCTGAGACCCAATCTCACAACTCCGCACTACCTACACCCTCAGGTAGTACTGTCTTGGACCTGGTGCAGTGGTGCCCTTTTGGAGCAGTGGTAGAGGTGGTAATTTCATCACTCACTGGGAGTTGCCAGAGTTGGTGCGTAGGGTCGTGCACCACACCATTGGATGGAGAGTTTGCTCTCCCTCATAGTATGTGGGAGGAGAAAATGTCAAGCACTCCAGCCACAGTGGAATAAGGAGACAGTGATGAAAGTCTAGTGAGTGAGGAATCACTTCATACTGTCTCCATGTTTGACAGGAATGAGCCTGTGTTGTCATCTCCCTCACCCCAATCATGATGACCCCCAACTTTTTGTATTCCTCACCATCCCTGTGTCATATCTTGTTTGTCTTATTTGTTTGCTTCCTCACATACCAAACTTACCTGACCCAGAAATACCTACGTCCCTTACCCAGCATGCCTCTCTTACTGAAATAAAAAAGGGGCATCTGTCCCACAAAAAGATATTGTCCTATACATAGGTTTTATAGGTTCATAGGTAGGTACTGGGCTATTGGCCCTAGGGCCTATATAAGCTTAGCCAAAAATGTACCCTGGCTTTTGCCACCCAAGAAAATTATTCTCCTGTGCCCCTGTCAAGCAGAGCCACAGAAGTGATCCCTGGGGTGAATTTCCTATTTCCCATCCAATCATCAAGATTTTTCTTGAAGACTGCTAATGAGGAGCTCTGTTTGACATAGATAGGTAGTCTGTTCCAGAGTATGGGAAGTCTCTGAGACAGGAATCTATTCCTCCAGCATGTTCTGTTTATTGTGGTGACAAGGTTTAGGTCCCTAGAGTGTGTAGCTCGGAGGGCTTGGGATTTCTTTAAGTGGAACATGTCCAACAGCTCTGGGTTTGACATAGCTTTGTATGTTAGGCAGAGATCGCCTATGAGTAGGCGATATGCGACGGAGTAAAGCTGGAGTTTTTTGAGATGGTCTGCGTAGGGCATCTGTTTGAGGCCAGTAATCCTCTTTGTGAGGTATTTCCGTGGCCTATGCAGTTGTTGTAGATGTCTTGTGAGGTACATATCAAAAGAGGCATTGTACTCTATAATGGGTCTAATGAGTGATGAGTAGAGGGGAACAATAACCTCTTTTTTCTGGATGAGAAACCTTTTGTGATGAGGTGAGCCATGTAGAAGGATTTCCTGACCACTGTGGCGATGAGATTATCAAAGGAGAGACTACTGTCCACCTGTGTCCCAAGGTCTCATCACATTTTTGGCATTAAGTAGACTACCAGCTATGTGGTAGTTCATGGCTACAGAGTTTTTACCAAAGGGGATGACATGCCTTCTTGACACACTTGATTCGGGCCAACTGGCTATACAAAATTAATACATTATTGTCACCCCTCTCTCTGGAGGTGATAGTCCAAATTCAGCAAGTATTCTGCAAATATCATCAGTCTGTACTGTTGAAGAAATGGATAGATATGGGTCTTTTCTACCCCCCTCCTGCACATTCCATATGGCTTTCCCTTTGTTCTTCCCTTTATTTACGCCCCATTTCACTATTTTCCTATCTACCTTATTTTAACACATATAATCTGGTCAGAAAATAGAATCACACACAACACACATAAGTACCAGATAAAGCAATGGATCCCTTCACTTTTTATCTTCTATGTTTGCACAGAGTTTGGCATTGCAGACTAATGCCAAGTGATGGTATGCAACTCTACAGTGCTGTGGTTACCTCCACGTAATGCCACTTAGCCCCACTGTGCCATATCCACACACATCATAACATATGCTGAATGTACTATAAAGAATAATGTCATTGCATTATCACTGTTTATTTAAAAGTATTACATATACCTGGATTTGAACTAAAAAATCATCTGGGCTCAAAAAGAAATATGTCAATGCATTTATATCTGCTGCACAGAGTCAGATAAGCAGCAGGTGTGCTTCATAGACTTATTATTAACTGTCAGACTTTTAGCAATGCGGCTCATGTTTGTACACAGCTTAACTTTGCGCAAAGTAATGCAAATGTGTATCTTGCATGAGCAAACACTTTGCCCACCACTGTGCAAATCTGCTGCTCACCTCTGCATTAGCAAATGAAATATTAACATGTATTAGTGCTGTTTATTATCCATTTACTCTTTATGCCATGAAACTACATGTAGAAACATAACAAAATGAAGACTCTATCTAACAATATGTCACATATCTACAGTGCAGACATGTGTTGCCTCCCCCCATCCACTGCAACCCTGGTATCTCAGTACTTTTTCACACATATATCAACTGCACCACATAAATTAATGTCAAATGTTGTGTGAAATGCAATGGATATCAGTCTGGAAACATGCAGAACTAGAACTATCTTTACAGCTAAACATGCCTACACAGCCATCAGCTGACACCTGAGAACTATTGACACATAAGCCTAACCAGCCTTATCTGCAAAGCTATGTAAAAAATCATCATGGACCTTATCCACAGGGCCATAGTTGTCCTTCAACACTCTTGACTCAATTCATTTTGGTTTTGTCAAGCTTATTAAACCTAGTGGACTTCTTTGATAATGTCCCCAAAGCTCTGCATGAGGGAAAAAGGATATACTGCCTATTTTTATTTAACCAAGGCCTTGACACAATTCCCCCATTCAGGTATCATAGAGAAGCTCTCCTATCTGGAGATTAACCCATGCATTACTATATGGGAAAGCAATTGGCTCACTAATAGAATGCACTCTGTCAATGTTGGGGAGTCCATCTCTACCAGTAGATCAGTTATCAGTGGAGTAACACAAGGATATGTGCCAGGCTCTTTACTTTTTGGAAACTATTTCTCTGAAGTGCAGGTGAAAGTAGATGGCCTGTGGCTTACCAAGACTGTAGATGACTGTCAACTGGGCCCAATCAAACATAGTCCCCAGTGATGTTAACATATTATAGAAAGGGTTGACACAGACAACTCCTCTATGCTCAAACTCAGTGGTGCAATAATTGAGAACTCAGGCTGATAGGAATCTAAACTTTAATCAGTATGTGTCCATAGTGGCAAAACACACATTCTACATTGTGCACCTTATAAATAAGGGCATCAAATCCAAGATCAGGGTGGTTATAACTCAACTGTACTCAACCCTTATCAGACCACTAACTGAGTATAGTGTGCCCTTCTGTATGTAGCTCACTGGACACCTGCAGAAACTAGAGAAAACACAGAGGATTCTGACCAGAAGAATCCAGGGCCTCAAAAACAAGACACACATGGAAAGACTGAAAGTCCTATTACTTTATTCAATATCATATAGGCTGCTGAGTGGCTACCTATGCCTGGCCTATATAGCAGTTCCAGACCTTGTCTTACTGGAAATGGTGGGCATCCACAAATCAAATAGGACAAGAATAACTTTCCCTAGGGATCTCAACCTAGCCTATGACATACGCAGAACATGCTGGAGAAACAGATATATCTCCCAGTGATTGCCATTCCTCTGTAATAGGCTCCCACTGTATGCGAAGCAGTGTTCTTCAATGACCTATATAACAGCAACTGTGAAAATGGGCTGGGTGATAGTAAATTCACACCAGGGGGGCACCTATGTCCTTTATGGACAGGGGCAGTTGGTGTTGATCAGAAAAGTGCTCTGCTAACAATGACCAGCTAACTATGCTCAATAAGAGTGCTTTGATTTTTTTACATGGCTAGGCTTGTAAAGGCCCTTGGGCCATTAGCCTAGTACCCTCTTATGAAAGTATGAAGCTATGAACCTATGCAGGCCTCCCAACAACTTCTGTCCAGCACTGCTGATGTTATCCACTATAAGTTGTTCTGCAGACAAGTGTGTGTGTGTGTGTGTGTGTGTGTGTGTGTGTGTGTGTGTGTGTGTGTTTGTGTCTAGCCAGAAGAGCATAAGCATGTATCCTACAGTTACCACTCCAATCCCATGGATTGACAGTATTTTGACATTTATATATGCTTCCACATCCATTTCATTCAGGCCTCCAAACATCTTTTCTCCAACATGCACTGCTGATGTCATCCACTATAAGTTGTCCTTCAGCCTTGTAAACGTCAAACCCATGCCATGGCACTTACATAAAGTACTGAACTCTATAGTCTGGGTACTTAGGGAGGAGTTCTGTTCTCACTGCAGTCAACTGTGTGTGTGTGTGTGTGTGTGTGTGTGTGTGTGTGTGTGTGTGTGTGTGTGTGTGTGTGTGTGTGTGTGTGTGTGTGTGTGTGTGTGTGTGTGTGTGTGTGTGCGTGCTTAGCCAAAAGAGCACACATACGTATCCTACCGTTACCACTCCAATCCCATAAATTGACAGTATTTTGATGCTTGCACATGCTTATGTATCCATTTCCTGCAGGCCTCCCAACATCTTTACTCCAACATGCACCCCTGATGTCATCCACTATAAGTTGTCCTGCAGTCATGTAGAAGCCAGCCTTGTGCTGTGGCTCTTACATAAAGTACTGAGGTCTGTAGTCTGTGTACTTGGATAGGTAGAGGTTATGTTCTCACTCCAGTCAGGTATGTGTGTGTGTGTGTGTGTGTGTGTGTGTGTGTGTGTGTGTGTGTGTGTGTGTGTGTGTGTGTGTGTGTGTGTGTGTGTGTGTGTGTGTGTGTGTGTGTGTGTGTGTGTGTGTGTGTGTGTGTGTGCATGTGTGTGTGCGCATGTGTGTTTGTGCACTTGCTTGACATTAGAGAGAGCCTTTTACACCAGCATGGAGGACACTATTACCATATTCTTTTTAACAGACACTGCTGATGTCATCACTTATAAAGGGTTGTCTGAGACATTCCAAATCAGACTTGAGCTGCAGTGCTTGCCTTAAATACAGAGTTCTGAAGTCTGTGTATTTAGATAGGTAGGGCTCTATCTTCACTGCAGTCAGCTGGGGTGTGCATGTTTGTGCTCTTGCTTGAAATTAGACAGAGCCTTTTACACAAGCATGTGGGACACTGTTATTACCCTATTCTCCTCAACCAACACTGCTGATGTCATCAGCTATAAAGTGTTGTCTGAGACACTCCCCATCAGAATTGAGTTGTGGCTCTTGCATTAAATATGAACTTCTATAGTCTATGTACCTTAGAAAGGTAAGGGTTCTGCTCTCACTGGAGTCAAGTGTGTGTGTGTGTGTGTGTGTGTGTGTGTGTGTGTGTGTGTGTGTGTGTGTGTGTGTGTGTGTTTATGCACTTGCTTGATGTTATACAGAGTCTTTTACACCAGCATGTGGGGCATTGCTGTTAATATATTCTCCTCATCAGACATTGCTGATGTCATCAGCTATATCTGATTTGTGGATGTGCACTATTCCCACCAGGGCAGTGTCAGGGACTTCCATGGACACCAGGCAGAAGTCACCTCATCCTATACAATCCAGATTACAGTGACATGGCTTTCAGTCTGCCCACATACATCATGGCATGGTTTGCAGGCCCTGTGTTTTCTTGGTGAGAAACCCCTGTGGTCTGCCCAGGTACTGCATGTGTCTTCTAATGTACAAGCAAAATAGAGCATTATACTCTATTAGGGTTCTGATGAGGTTCAAGTACAGTGCTATAATATAATCCTTAGATATAGATACAATAGCATGACTTATGATGTGCACAACATATGCTTTCAATACCAGTGTGGACACTTGGTGATCAGAGTTCAGATTGCTATATACATGTGTTCCCAGTGGTTGCATCACTGGATTTCAGCATCATGGGACTGTTGCCAATGCTGTAATTAGCAGATAATTCCACTTTGCAGAAGGACAAAATAAAGACATATTTTTGCATCTATTTTTAGACTGTGTGGCATTGTCACCAATGATTTGTCTGTGTTAGCCTCTCCTGTAGTATATCAACATAGGTAGACACAATGATTGCACCCAGTATGCAAGAATCAACAAACACTGTAAGCCACAGGCCATATACTTTAGCCTCAACTGATGATAAATAGATTCCAAACAGTAAAGGGCCAAGCACACATCCCTGGTGTATGCATATGGTGGTAGCTCTACCGGTACAGGTTGATTCACCAGCTTTCACAGTATGTATTCTGTCACTGAGCCAATTGGTTATCCATCTAGTCACATAAGAGTTATTCCCCAGCTGAGTGAGTTTCTCAATGATACATTTGTGTAAGATTGTGTCCAAACCGTAGCCCAGATAAGGGTAGCCAGTATACACTGTCTTACCTTCATCCAGACATATCACAAAGAATTAATGAGCTGTGACAAAATTACAGACTGCCTATCACATGACTCAGCACATACACTTTCCTGACATGCTTGACTACACACTTCAACACATCCCCCACACAGGCTATGTTCTTGTAGAAGGGTGTACATCAACATGCATCCATGTGAATATGGGGGGACAACACCCAATGCATGCATGTACAGACACATTCTGACATTCTCCTCATCTTTGAGGTAAACCAACATGTTATCATGAACCTTTTTACGAAAAGGGCACTATTAATATCATGGCTATGTGCAACAGACCTGTGTGAGTTGTTAATGCTACATCATAGAGCACAAACACTGTAAAACACAATCCACCAAGGTAAGGTTCCAGACAAAAACTACATTTTTTACATTAAAGAAAGAAAATGCTAAAAAATACAGTTTGTTAATAATTTTAGTATTATATTTTCTTAAATTAAAATCATGAACCATAGCATCTACCTCTCTATTAAACCCTTCAGTAGTCGTGTTTAATCTGCTAGCCCTGAGTAGTTGACTTCTTACTACCCTCTATAAATATGTCTTGGATGCATGCATGCATTCTGTTGGCATGTACATAGCATGTGGCCTGTACATTCTTCTTATAAATAGAAATATAAAACTTATAACTATTACATGTAATGTTAACATCCAAAAAATTAATATTACATTCAGAATACTTTCATTCAAAAATTAAAAAAATAGTCTGTAAATATTTATCAAAACTATGTAAAGACTGTTAATCTTCTTTCCAAAGAAGGAAGATGGCATCCAAAAATATTTTATAAAAGGCAAGCTCTATGTAATATGAATTATTCTCATTGCTGAAAATAAAGACGTCTTCCCATTTAGTTAATACTAGGTTAGTGTAGCTATTAGCTACAGGTGTGCCCATGGCAACACCTGAGCATTGATATTAAAATTGGTCCTTAAACAGAAAACCATTATTGCAAAGAACTATATCTAACATACAACAAATCAATTCTATTTTACTATTATAAAAATCACTATGCTCAAATAAAAACTCTCTTAACATATTGCATACCTATTTCATTTGGAATAATGGTAAATAATAATTTAATGCCTAAGGTAACAAATCACAGACTGCCTAGCTCATTATTATTAATCCATATAGACAGAAAATAAATCATTTGTGTCTTTTATATAGCTATTATTATAGTTCAACAATTTACATAATTCATACTCCAAGCATTCAGATAAAGCAGTAGTAACCCATCTACTTCCAGATACAATGGTCTCATTGGTGGTATCTGTGGGTTATTATGAATCTTAGTGAGCCCATATACAATGGGAATTACAGGATTCTCTATATACAGAACATTGTAAAACTCATGAGTAATAGAAGTCTCCATTAACAAATCATATAAAATGTTTTGACAGCATAAATAGTTTTGTTTACTTCTATTTTGTTAATCTTCTTAAATGTGCATTCATCAGACAGTAGTGTAAGCATCCAACCCACATAATCGTCAGTGTTCATAATAACTATTTTACCACACTTATCTGCCTACTTTATAATTATGTCATCTCTTTGCATCAACAATTTTAAAGCTTCATGTTCTTCTAAGTCTAAATTAAAAGAAAAAAAAACTTCTTATTGTTTTGTTCAAATACCAGCTTATACAGTTCATTCTCAAACATATTACAAAAATAATTGTCGTCATACTATTAGGTGTAAATGTGCAAGTGCATTTTAATTGCATATCAGAAAGAACAACATTATTTTTAAACATGCATTTTAAATATAGGTTTCTCACATTCTTTGCAATAATGTTTTTCAGTTTAAGGATTGATTTTACCATCAATGCTCAGGTGTTGCCATGGGCACACCTGTAGCTCATAGCTACACTGACCTAGTATTGGCTAATTCGGTAGCAGATTAAACACGACTAAGGGTTTAATAGAGAAGTGGATGCTATGGTTCATAATCTTACTTTAAGAAAATATAATA